>NC_089251.1:9647631-9930131 GCF_963930625.1 Muntiacus reevesi | reverse complement strand
GTAGCATCGACAGCTCCACTTTGCTGCCTGCCAACAGGCAACCATAAAAACTTAAAAGCAGATGTAAATGTCTAAAACAAGGAGAATGATTAGATCGAAAGAGGTAAAAAAAAATCAACAATATTGTGAAAGAGTTTGATGGATCTCTATATTTAGTGATGCAAAAATGATATTAATTAAACTCACTTGAGCAGATCTATTTTGGACTTGGAGGTAACCTTCTAAAAGCATGGCCTTTCATGCCTGACCAAAGACTCTGAAAGAAAGCAAATACCAGCACCATGTTGATAATAAGCTTCTTTAAACTGGTCACAAACTTTGCTGTTAATACTAGAAGTATCTGGTTTATATTCTTGTGTGTATGAATTCTCTTAGCAGATGCAGTGTTGAAATTGAGCTAATGGAATAGAATGTTTTATCTTCAATTAACCCAGTCTGAGAAAAGCAGCAGCTTCCACAATCTAATTATTGTTTGAAATGCCTTAAAATTTTTTTTGTCACAGAGTTAAAGGGAATATATGCTTTTATTTCCTAACCTGAATGTAATGATTTTATAGATAATAACATTCATTTTTCTAGTTTACCACCTAGATTATCCAAGTCTTTTGTGTCAGGTTATATTGGGTTCTAAGTTTGAACCTGAAGAAATGAACAAAAAGATATTGTTACCGATTACATGTAAACAGCCTGCACCATTCAAAAGGGTGTGGAGAAGAGTATTTCTGTAGTGTGAAGCCAGAGAAAATGGCAACCTGCCAAAGCTAGGTGCAAGCTCTTGTTACATGGAAGGGTTGGGCCTGTTCTCATTTCTTCTTGAAATGGCTTAATTGGTGTCAGCACCCCAGGGATAAAGGCCTCTAACACTGAAATCCACACGATTCACCCTGTCTCTGCTCAGTGTAGGGAAACTGGTAACAACTGGTGGTGAATGAGGAGTGAACGGTGCTGTAACAATACTCGATGATGTTTGGGATGACAGAAATTAATACGCACTTGCTTGAAGAAAGCAATGATTAATGGCAGTGAGCACGGGAACGCTGTCCCTCCTTTTACTCCACTTTGATGGGGATTGAAAAGCAAAAGGCTGTTTTCATTCTCTGTAGAAAGCAGAGGTCACACAGAGTACATTATAGCAATTTTTCCTCTCTGGTTTTTTTATTTCATAAATATTATGATAAGCATAGATTAGATTTTTTTATGAAAGCTTAAAAGGATATTTTATGTCACTTAAACATTGTTGTTTATGCATAAAGAAATCACACATTCTTCTCTTCACTTGTTAGATCATTTCCCTTCATGTCAGAATAATTAGTGTAATTAGGAATTAAAAAAGCATGCAAACATGCAGTTGTATTAATGCAGCTTACCATTTTGTAACTGGAATCAAAGGGCTTAGTTTTCTAAAGACTGCTAGGACAGGATGGGGACAGGAATGTTGTCGGGGCTTTCACCTTTTTTCTGCCCCTCCTCCAGTTTTTCTCAGTGAATGTTTGACGTAAATATATTTTGCAAGGTACTTGCACTTGTCAGCAGCTTTCTTAGCCATTTGATAAAGATTCTTTATTCTACAAGAAAGCCTGAAATAACAGAACTGTACTTTGGATAATGAATTCTTCATCTGTGGAGAACTTTAAAACAAAGTACAGTGTTGGCATTTTTTTCTTTTGAGTGAGAAGGCTGATATATCTTTTGGATCCGACAGGAAGACATAAATTAATAGAGTTCTGGAGTTCAGTTTCTCATTAATAATCCATTTTGTCATGGTTCTTGGCATTGTCAGCCTAGTAGCTGGTTCATATTTTGCTAAAGGATAAAAGCAGATTATGTCTTAAGGCACAAAGCAAGAATAAAGAGTTTATCGCCTTCTGGGGGAAACTACATGCTATAAGAAAAATATTGTTTTGCAAAAAGTTTCAGTTTTTAGTTAGAAATACAGTATACATTTTTCATAGGTAAAGCTTTTATTTTAAGATCTGAAATGATTCTTGGAACCATAGGATATTAGAGTTTTAGATCATTGCTTTGAGCTGCCTTTGGTGATTATTTGCAAAGGTTTGCTTTTCAGGGACAGTTACAGTAGACATAGACCTGTTTTTATATTTTGTTTTTAGAACTCTATACATTAGAATATAATTATAGTTTAAAAAGAAATTTGGAAAAGTCACTATTTCTCTTTTTGCACTGGTAGTTCTAGATATTCTATTACCCCTGCCTAGTTTCCTACGAGTGGGATCCTTGACAGCTACTATGAAGGCCACAGAGTTTTTAACTATCTAAAAATCCGATCAATGAAGTAAAATAAAACAACCTTATTTCTATATTGATAATCCTATAATTACCTTTTTTTATGGAGACTCCAGAAACATTATAGACATTGAACCATTAACCAGTTCTTATAAATGGCATCATTTAAAGTTGTTTGTATTTTAAAGACATTAGTTCTTATAAAAATTAAAATACCACACCCTCTCTGATATTTGATACTACAGTATGGTCACCAAAGAACTGAGATCACACACTTTATTTAAGGGCAGGAAACAAATTGAAGGGATGTAGGTACGAGTAATGCCAGTTTTTTTTTTCTGCATTCAAGAATTTTCATTGTTAGTGTGTTATTACACATCTCTTACAGGTACATTCTTAGAAACAGACGAGTGAAAAATCTGTTTAGTCTTTAAAACTTGGGACTAGTGCTGCCATTCCTAATTATCCCTGCCTTTTTTGTTGTTTGTTTATTTACTTTTAAACTTCCAAGTAATACATGTAGGTTGTGCAAAGTCGTAAATCTAGAGATAATTACTGAGATGACAAGCCATGAGAAAAAGAGAATGAGCTATCTGGGTTGTAAGATGTAGGAAGGAGTATTAAATTATGACCTAATGTGATTTTACTTAGTCTCCCCTGAGAAGGACTAACAGTTATTATAATTTGAAAATTTTAATGTTTTCTGGGTCTTTAAAGTTTATCTTTGGATAGAATTGGACTCAGTTCGTACTGATAGTGGTATGCTACAAAGATTAATTTAGGAATGGAAGGACTGTATTTTTCTTTTAGTTTCCATTCTCTAGGAGATAGTAAGTTCCTAGAGGGCAGGACTTTTCTGTTTTTATTTTTTCCCTCTTTTCACACAGAACATACCCAATACCTTATTTTTAATTAAATAAGTGTATGTCTTCTCCACATATTATCTGATGTTTATCTGCTGAATATATTAAATATGATACTGTGTTCTCCCACTCCTCTATATTTAAATTTGTCTTAACTAGAACAGCTTTATACAATATAATAAAACTGTCAAAGCTGCTTACCTGGATTTTAAGTAATTTATATGCAAATTATATGTACAATTTATTGTAAATTTATTGTTTTCTGTTACTATCATTAATGATAATGTTTATGCTAAAAAGAAAAATCTGTGGTGAAATTCTTGTTAACATGCTTGAAGTTGAATATTCACCTTTGAAGTTTTTACTTCAAAACTAGTTATGGTAATCTTTTCATGGCTGGGATATATTTGTGTGTTTCCAAATAGTAGTTTTGAATTATTCCTCTATAGACTTGGAAAGGACATTTGTTTTAGTACATTATAGTGAAATCTTAAAAGAGTAGATTTTGACAAGAGACGTTTTGCTGACACAGAATATTTTGTTCATTTTGACTCTCAAATAAGTTCTTCTGTCATAATGATTGATTTATAGTCATTTTAGACTGTACAGTTTTATAACTGAATTTTCTATCTATAAGGTACAGAAATCCCTGTTTAAGTTAATAATAAATAATTATCTTCAAAGATGACAGATTGGTCATGTGTATTTGACTGTGTGTGTGTGTGCTCAGTTGTGTCCAACTCTTGGCGACTCTATGGGCTGTAGCCCACCAGGCTCCTCTGTCAGATTTCCCAGGCAAGAATACTGGAATGGGTTGCTGTTTACTTCTCCAGGTGATCTTCCTGACCCAGGGATTGAACCCACATCTCTTGCATTGGTGGTGGATTCTTTACCCCTGTGCCAACTTGGGAAGCTCTGTATTTGACTAGTACGGCAATTAAGATGAGTTAAATAAAAAAAGTACTATGAATATGAATTTTTGAAATAGAGTACTAGTTTTAAATTCAGGGTGATGGGGGAACGCTGAATATCGTAAGGTGTCATTGACTTAACTGTGATAGTTTTTTGTCCTTTTGGATAGTTTTAATTCTGTAACTTATCTGCACCACTCATTTTTGAGCTATTTACTTCCTAATTTGAATCAGCCACTGATTTGTTGCTGCTCATAAGGTGAAAAAATCTGAGAAATCATATTTGGTATTCATGTGCTTTGTTGACTGTAACCTTCAGAACAGTTGTAAACAGTTAAAAAATAAATTTGTAGTGAAATGCCATTGGAAGTAATTTTGTCATGGATTTTCTCCTTTCTACTAAAAGACTATTTCGGGTGACTAGTGAATTTGGTGAAAAAAGTGGTGAGTTAGATAGTAGCTGAGGTATATGTAGCTGAGGTGTATGTCTAAATCTCAACTGTAAAAAACTAACTGCCAAATATTTTGTTCCATAAAAATCATTAAGACATGGAAAACTTACAAGAATTTGACTGATGAAAATGTTATTCCTATTTTGTCCTTACTCTTAAAAAGTCGTATGATTCAAGTATCTGTAATTTCTTCCATCGAATAATTAATGTCTGTCCATAACTGCCTTCACAAGTGTCTACACTTGTGGTGCTCTAGAAGGCTATAGGGCAGGCAGTGAATATGATGAAAGCAATAGATCTGCTACCCACTTCCTAGATGTTTGAACACAATTTCCTAGAGTTTATAGACACCGTGAAGGTTGTTTATGGAGACCATGGTTTTAAAGTTTAAGAACCGCTTTTGTAGAGGTAGGTTTTTTAAAGAAACAGTATTTTGTCCTAATTTGTAACTGCAGATGGCAAAGAATCCCCCTGCAATGCAGGAGACCTGTGTTCTATCCCTGGGTTGGGAAGATTCCCTGGAGGCGGGCATGGCAACCCACTTCAGTAGCCTTGCCTGGAGAATCCCCATGGACAGAGGTGCCTGGTGGGCTACAATCATAGGGTCACAAAGAGTTGGACACTACTGAGCGACCTAGCACAGCGCAACCACTTTAATGGATTTACTTTCTTACCGATGGTTCTACAAACTACTCAGTATAGTTTGTTTCTGAGTCTAGTGAATATTTGGCTGTATTCAAGGGAAAGAATTTGGAAAATGGAATAAAAAAACTGCATTAAAGGGAGGAGCTAGCTAGCAATGAGATACAGGCACTGGTAGATCTAGAAAAAATGGACAGGGAAGAAAAAAGAAGGAAACCTGGCATGAGTTGTTGAAGGACTTATTTGGCAATTAGTATATGTTGATTTGCATTGGTTTACAATCTAGGTAGGATAAGAGCTCCCTGTACGGCAGGGAATTTGTCTTTAGCTCCCTGGGGCTTTATAGGCATGCAGGTTTTGCCACATGCTGGAATTTCTCTGAAATACATATAGTTCTTATAATAAATAAATTAAGTAGATGTTCTTCAGTAGGAAACTGCATTTAATATATTAAACTTTCCTATATGAAGACTTTGGAGAAAATATCTATGTCAGTGATTCTCAAACTTTTTGATCTTGGATCCTTCATATACTCTTAACAGAAGTTTTGTTTATGTGGGTTTAATGTCTATCAATATATATCATTTTAGAAATTGAGATAAATTTTAAGATTATTAAATTAATGTACAAAGCATAAGTTTGTGTTAACATAAATAGCATTTAAAAAATTTTATTGAAGTATGTTTGACTTACAGTGTTGTGTTAATTTCTGGTATCAGTTCAGTCATTCAGTCGTGTCCGACCTTTGTGACCCCATGGACTGCAGCATGCCAGGCCTCCTTCTCTATCACCAACTCCTGGAGTTTACTCAAACGCACGTCCATTGAGTTGGTGATGCCATCCAACCATCTCATCCTCTGTCGTCCCCTTCTCCTCCCGCCTTCAGTCTTTCCTAGCATCAGGGTCTTTTCAAATGAGTCAGCTCTCCACATCAGGAGGCCAAAGTATTGGAGTTTCAGCTTCAACATCAGTCCTTCCAATGAACACTCAGGACTAACCTCCTTTAGGATGGACTGGTTGGATCTTCTTGCAGTCCAAGGGACTCTCAAGAGTCTTCTCCAACACCACAGTTGAAAAGCATCAATTGTTCTGCACTTGCTTTCTTTATAGTCCAACTCTCACATCCATACGTGACTACTGGAAAAATCATAGCTTTGACTAGATGGACCTTTGTTGGCAAAGTAATGTATCCTGCTTTTTAATATGCTGTCTAGGTTGGTCGTAGCTTTTCTTCCAAGGAGCAAGAGTGTTTTAATTTCATGGCTGCGGTCACCATCTGCAGTGATTTTGGAGCCCAAAAAAATAATGTCTGTCAATATTTCTGCTGTTTTCCCACCTATTTGCCGTGAAGCGATGGGACTGAATGCCATGATCTTAGTTTTCTGAATGTTGAGCTTTAAGCCAACTTTTTCACTCTCCTCTTTCACTTTCATGAAGAGGCTCTTTAGTTCTTCACTTTCTGCCATAAGGGTGGTGTCATCTGCATATCTGAGGTTATTGACATTTCTCCTGGCAATCTTGATTCCAGCTTGTGTTTCATCCAGCCCAGCTTTTCTCATGATGTACTCTGCATATAAATTAAATAAGCAGGGTGACAATATACAGCCTTGATGTGCTCCTTTTTCTATTTGGAACCAGTCTGTTGTTCCATGTCCAGTTCTAACTGTTGATTCCTGACCTGCATACAGATTTCTCAAGAGGTAGGTCAGGTAGTCTGGTATCCCCATCTCTTTCAGAATTTTCCACAGTTTATTGTGATCCACACAGTCAAAGGCTTTGACATAGTCAATAAAGCAGAAATAGATGTTTTTTTCTGGAACTCTCTTGCTTTTTCTTGCTTTTGCCAGCAGATGTTGGCAATTTGATCTCTGGTTCCTCTGCCTTTTGTAAAACCAGCTTGAACATCTGAAAGTTCATGGTTCATGTATTGTTGAAGCCTGGCTTGGAGAATTTTGAGCATTACTTTACTAGTGTGCGAGGTGAGTGCAATTGTTCGGTAGTTTGAGCATTCTTTGGCATTGCCTATCTTAGGGCAATGAAGATTGACCTTTTCCAGTCCTGTGGCCACTGCTGAGTTTTCCAAACTTGCTGGCATATTGAGTGCTGCACTTTCACAGCATCATCTTTTAGGAATTGAAATAGCTCAACTGGAATTCCATCACCTGCACTGGCTTTGTTCATAGTGATGCTTCCTAAGGCCCACTTGACTTCATATTCCAGATTGTCTGGCTCTAGGTGAGTGATCACACCATTGTGATCATCTGAGTCGTGAAGATCCCTTTTGTATAGTTCCTCTGTGTATTCTTGCCACCTCTTCTTAATATCTTCTGCTTCTGTTAAGCCCATACCATTTCTGCCCTTTATTGAGCCCATCTTCGCGTGAAATGTTCCCTTGGTATCTCTAATTTTCTTGAAGAGATCTCTAGTCTTTCCCATTCTATTATTTTCCTGTATTTTTTTTGCACTGATCACTGAGGAAGGCTTTCTTATCTCTCCTTGCTATTTTTTGCAACTCGGCATTCAGATGGGTATATCTTTCTTTTTCTCCTTTGCTTTTCACTTCTCTTTTTTTCACAGCTATTTGTAAGGCCTTCTCAGACAGCCATTTTGCCTTTTTGCATTTCTTTTTCTTGGGGATGGTCTTGCTCCCTGTCTCCTGTACAGTGTCACAAACCTTTGTCCATAGTTCATCAGGCACCCTGTCTATCAGATCTAGTCCCTTAAATCTATTTCTCACTTCCACTGTATATTTGTAAGGGACTTGATTTAGGTCATACCTGAATGGTCTAGTGGTTTTCCCTACTTTCTTCAATTTAAGTCTGAATTTGGCAATAAGGAGTTCATGATCTGAGCCATAGTCAGCTCCCTATCTTGTGTGATTCAGTTATACATACATAAGTGAGTGAAAGTTAAAGTCACTCAGTTGTGTCTGAATCTTTGGTACTCTATAGACTCTATGGTCCATGGAATTCTCCAGGCCAGAATACTGGAGTGGGTAGCCATTCCCTTCTACAGGGTATCTTCCCAACCCAGGGATCGAACCCAGGTCTCCCACATTGTAGGTGGATTCTTTACTGGCTGAGCCACCAGAGAAGCCCAAGAATACTGGAGTGGGTAGCCTATCCCTTTTCCAGGGAATCTTCCTGACCCAGCGATTGACCCAGTGTTTCCTGCATTGCAGGCAGATTCTTTACCAGCTGAGCTGCAAGGGAAGCCGTTAGCATACATGCATACTTATACTTCCCAGGTGGTGATATTGGTAAAGAATCTGCCTGCTAATTCAGGAGATGCAAGAGATGTAGGTCGATCCCTGGATTGGGAATATCCCCTGGAGTAGGAAATAGCAACCCCTTTCAGTATTCTTGCCTGGAAAATTACATGGGCACAGGAGCCTGGTGGGCTGCAGTTCATGGGGTACAAAGAATCAGACTTGACTGAGCACACACACATACATATTCTTCTTTATGTTCTTTCGTTGTGGTTTATTATAGGATATTGAATTACCTGTTAGTTACCTGTGTTGTAAGTAGGACCTTGTTGTTTATCCATTTTATACATAGTAGTTTGTATCTGCTAAGCTCAAACTCCTATTTTATCCTTCTTCCACCCCCTTTCTCTTTGGTAATCAAAAGTTTGTTTTCTGTGTCTGTTGAGTACATTTCTGCTCTGTAAATAAGTTCATTTGTGTCGATTCCGCATATAAGTGATATCATATGGTTGAACAACATTTTTACAATTATCGACTCTTCCCATGTTATCCTGAATAGCATTTTCCGAAACAAATGAAAATAGTGAGAAAAATGGTTTTATTTCATGTTTTTGTAAATCTCTTTAATGTCAGGCTTAATAGAAGATAATTGGATTCCAGTATCTGCTTCTGATTTATTCTGTTGTCACATGGTTGATATATATGAAGAAGTATCTGACCTCATGCAGGTAATTGGAAAAGGGAAGAGTATTTTAATAGCCTGGTCAGGTCATTATGGGTATTCTTTTTGATACTACACCAAAACTTGACAAGTGGTAGTTTCTTTTTTTTTTAGTACACTATTGATATGCACACATTCAGTAAATGGTAGTCACAGGCTTCCCCAGTGGCTCAGCAGTAAAGAATATGCCTGCAGTGCAGGAGATGCAGGAGATCCTGGTTTGATCCCTGGATGGGGATGATCCCCTGGAGGAGGGTATGGCAACCCACTCCAGTATTCTTGCCTGGAGAACGCTATGGACAGAGGAGCCTGGCAGGCTACAGTCCATAGGATTGCAGAGAGTGGGACACAACTGAAGCGAGTGAACACGCGCGCACACACACATACACTCACAAATAGTAGTCATAGTAGAAATAGTGTTTAAAATAAAACAAGTGGTAGTTTCTTAGAAGTTAGTTCAAATGTAGATTCTGAAGACATGTTAATAAACTTTTCTACTCTGTTTCACTAAAATCGTTTGGTCTAGTTTGTACTTTGAATGGTTCTGCTACCCATGTATGATTTTGCAGCAATGTATCTTGTTGTTGTTTAGTTGCTAAGTCGTGTCTTACTCTTTGCAACCCCATGTACTGCAGCAAACCAGACTTCAGTATCCCCTGAGTTTGCTCAAACTCATATCCATTGAGTCAGTGATGCCATCCAAGCGTCTCATCTTCTGTCACCCTCTTCTCCTCCTGCTCTCAATCTTTCCCAGCATCACGTTCTTTTCCAGTGAGTCAGCTCTTGGCATCAGGTGGCCAAAGTATTGGAGCTTCAGCTTCAGTATCAATCCTTCCAATAAATATCCAGAGTTGATTTCCTTTAGGATTGACTGGTTTGATCTCCCTGCTGTCCAAGGAACTCTTGAAAGTCTTCTCCTGGTCATTTGAAAAATACTGGTTCACTGAGTTATACATATCTCACACTTAAATACTTAAATGTTAATACATCTCACTATACAGTCAAATCAAATGTAATAAAAAATTCTATTTATTAATATTTCCACCAAACTCAGAAAAGTTTTTTAAGTACTGGGGTCGCAAAGAGTCGGACATGACTGAGCGACTGAACTGAACTGAACTGAAGCTGTCACATTCACAGTGTGACACAAATGTTTCAAAATTCTAATTTTTTTTCACCAAATTTTGAATTTTATAATTGGCACCAAAAGTGTAGTTGTTTTCCTTGAGGTAATAGGTTTACTTACTTTATTTTCCAAAAATGGTTCTGCCAAATATCTAAGTTGAAATAAGCATAGTTTTTCCATCTTTTTTTTCTTTTTTTAAGCAACTGGTTCAGCTTGCAACTTTTCTTCATACATAGTATGTAGCAGAAGTGCTTTGAGTGTAATTTCTATTTTATCACACAGAATATTAAAAAAATATATACTCCAAGTATAGTTAATAATTTTTATTGTTTCATCAAGGACATTCTGAAGTGAAACTTTTTTTTTTTTTTAACTACAGTGCCTGGTGGTCAAGAATACAGTGACAGCTAGTACAGTTTGATTCCACCTTGCATCAGTGCAAATGTCAACATAGTGAAAAGGGGCAGTAATCTCTTAGTATTGTAAAAATGATTTTGAATTTGTGAACCTCTGAAAGGCTGTTAGGAAATCACAGGGGCTCACGAGCCACCTTTTGAGAATTGTAAGTCTATATAAAGTGAACCACAGATAAAATATAACTTACTGGAAGTCAGTTATTTTTATCTTCATCTAAAATATCTGTATGGAAAGGTTATGTGGAAAGAAATAGGTTTTTAGTTTGCTGCTCTCGAAAGCATCAGAATACATCCTTAAGTCATTATCATGGTCCTCTAGGAGTGTTTATTAAGTGCCTATACAAGTATGATGTTCTCTTGAATATTCTTCAAAGGTAAGATAGTTTTCGTCATGAGAAGGTGGACCCTATATTCAGTCTTGACTGCGCACATAAAAGCAAAAGGGACAGGTCAATAGATGCACATTGGTTGAATCACAGTTTTCTACACAGATCTAGCCTAAGTTTCCTGGGATTCCTGAGCAAATCACGGAGTGATTATTTACAGAATATGAGAGTGGACTAGGTGATTTCTGAGGTCTCGTTCAGCTTTAATATTTAACTAACTGTATTTTTAGAAACAGAATTAGCCTGTTCAGTGAAATTGGTACAGTTTGTGTTTATTGCCATCACATAGATTAAGCATTAATGTTGTTTTCATAGTATTGAAATATGACATGTATAGAAGAAGAAATGGAGGGGACTTGTTAATTGAGAAGGCTTCTAGGAGCAAGTGGACTTTAAGTGTCAGGGCACTAAGAAATTTGAAAGGTAGGGAGATGCACATTGCAAAGTAATATTGTCTCTGAGGAGTCTTTATGTTCTTTACTAGAATGGGAGAGAAGGTGGATTCGAGTTCCGAAATAACCTTAAGGCCTGAAAGTTGGAGAATTTACCAATGGTATGCCTGGATATTGCCATGTGTAGTATGAACTATTAAAAGATCTCCAAGGTAAAGTGTGGATTCAAACATAAATAATGTTGATTTTGAGGTTCTCTTAGCCCCATTAATTATATTTTCACTGGAGAACTATAATTTTTTTTGAAGAGTCAAACAGTATTTACGTTTTTAAAAGTATACCTTTTGTTTTCAATGAGAAAAACTTACTATATTACCTTAAGGTATTTTCTGATCTTCCTTCTAACATTCTATAGGGAAGGAATACTATTCAGTATGGAAAAGAAATCTGCCAAAGTCAGGTGCTGTAACTCAGTCCAATCAGCGTTAAAATCCATTTTTGTTAAAGAAAAAAAAACTAGTTGGAGAGACTCGGTAAATTCTGGGAAGGTGCTATTTAGATGCTTAAAAAGGAGAGAGGGCTCATGTGAAGCAATTTTGTGTTCAGACAAATGTGGAAGGTAGAAAAGCAGCTATTGTGGCAATATTTAAGGAAAAAAGACTCCAGAGACCATGTATTTTGGAAATATTTGACAACATTAGCAACATCAACTACTGACAAAAAAAAAAAAAAAACCACCTCTTTGGCAAATCTTTCACAGTTGTGCCAAGTAAAGCAGCTTCATTGGAACATTTTCATAAACTATCATCAGTTATGCAGCAGCGACTTCACAAATCAGAAATGATATCTTCAGGCGCTGCTGTCAAGTGTTATTCAAATAATACCAGCCTCACATTTGAATAACAGCAGACATTTTGAATTAATTAATCAGATGAGATAGTCTAGGCCTTTTCTCATTAGTCTCTGGGTCAGGCTTGGGAAGATATATGTGTTGGTGATGATATACTTGTCTTTAATCGTGATTTATGAAGATTTAGGATTGTGTGTGATTTGTCAAAGGTTCTGGGAAAAGGCTGGTGCATATTTCATTACCTAATCTGAGATTGATTTTATGATGCTAAGAGATATCACACTATTGTTCAAATGTGTGGGAAGTACAGGTAGTCCCAGCATCTCAGGCTTTTTACTGGCTTATCTTTGCAACTGTCAAACAATGCTGTAAACTTTAACTGCTTGTAGTTAACAATTCCTGCTTTAATTATAGGCAGATTTTTCATTCTGTCCAAAGGGAGAAGTTTCAATGCTTATTTAGCTAAAATGCATAGCAGACATTATAACTATGACCTGGTATGAATCATGGGCAAAGTTGGTAAATTTCATGGGTTGGTCATGGTGAAAATATAAAATTTCATGGCTTGTCAAAGTTTGATAGAAGAATCATGTTAAAATGGTACAAATAAGGGAAGAACAACAAGTAAGGTTACTCTCCTTACATGTTACTCTCCCTCTCAGGGCTAATTTTATCAAAATTGGGTAGAAAATTGTATTTTTCTGTTATTTAAGCAATGTTAATATACTATTAAATGAAATCATTTATGTGAAGATACCTAGTACAGTGCCTGGTATATAGTAAGTGCTGCATATTTGCTAATTTTCTTGTTTTCCACCCACTTTTCTTTCATCCCATTTAATGTTTAAAACTTTGTTAGCATTGCTTAGCTTTTATTTTATTTTTTTAAATAAAAGTTTGAATTTTTAATCCTGCCGAATCTTAATTCCTTGGAGACTTTTATTTTCAGTGGTGGTGGTTTAGTCGCTAAGTCGTGTCCAATTCTTGCAACCTCATGGACAGAGGAGCCTGACAGGTGCGATTCTCCAGGCAAGAATACTGGAGTGGGTTGCAGAGAGGAGTGCAAGTGTGGGGGGCAGACTAGATAAATAGGGAGGCTGTGGTGTGATACGGAGTTCATGCTGTGTCTGCTTATACAGTGTGTATTATAGCAAAGGTTAGGTGGAAGATACACGAAAAATTGAATATTAACCTCTCAGTGATATAAAGCATGTACAATCTAATTCAAAGTGGATCCGTCTTGTATCATCTACCTCCTGAGGGCAGTTACATATTTGTGATAAGTTGTTTATGGTTTTCGTTTCACTCTCAAGGAAACTAAAATGCATATTGCATGAAGAATTTCAACCTTGTCATACAAAACAAAGATTTACTTATTTTAGATGGATGGTTGACAGATACTTTTTAAATTGAAATAATTGGGTTATTAATAATTATTAGTTCTTTTTCACCTCTATGTTTTGGGAACAGAGTTAGTACTCCTCAGGCAACATTTGGCACATCTTAACTAGAAGTAGAGAGTTGTTCTAACTGATGTTCACTTTGGGGTAGGTTGGCTTCCCAGGTGACACAGTGGTAAGGAATCCTCCTGGCAGTGCAAGAGGTGCAGAAGATTCAGGTTCGATCCCTGGGTCAGGAAGATCCCTTACCTGGAAAATCCCATGAACAGAGGAACCTGGCAGGCTACCGTCCGTGGGGTCTCAAAGAGTTAGACATGACTGAGCACGCAGGCACTTGGGGTGGGTAGTTTATAAATAAGAAGATACATTGATATTTGGAGAGATACAGTGCTTAAGAGTAGTCTCGGAAGCAGTTTGATGCTATATAGAGCAGTACTGGTTTTGGAATCCAGCAGATCAGAGTCCCACATCTAGAACTGCTACTTAAATTGCTTTGTTAATAATTTTTCCTGAGCCTTAGTGGTCTTTTCCCTAATGTGAGGCCATTGATGCCTAGCTCTCCAGGTTGTTGTGATAATTAGAGGTGAATGTTTATACAGTACCTAATGTGGCGTCTGGTATGTCATACATGCTTAGTAAATTGCAGTATTGCTGTTAGTTAATTTTTTCATTTATATCTTAAAGACAGATGCATTGAGGACTCGCTATATGCCAGTGACATAAGGTATCAGAGATACAAAGCAAACGCTTGCCAGTGAGCAATAGAGTGATATTTATAGATAGGGTATTTATGTGGATGAATACAAGCTGATTCATCAAGTAGGAAGTGAGAAGAAGCAGGAGATGAGACTGTCAGGCATCACATCAAGGAGGCTTTAATCTGTGTGGGTGAGTAGGGTCTTTATTTTTGTGTTTTGAGCAGTTACTGATGGGTGTAAGGAAGACAATGACATGATCAGAGTGTGTGTTTGTTTTTTACATAGTTCACTTTGGAAACTGTTGAAAGGAATATACTGGTTAGGAGGCTTTTGCAAGTCAGTAATGATGATGTGTATGTATAATGGGTAATAGTGGGGATTAAAAAAGAGGGAGTGATGGTTTTACTAAAACTGAAATAGAGGAAAAGAAGGATTAAATGGTAGATTAGAATTTTTTGGTCTCTCTTCACTTGGTTGACTCCTCTTATGTATCCTTAAGATCTTAGCCTAGATGTTCTTCTTTCAGGAAACTTTTTTTTTTTCCGTTTATTTTTATTAGTTGCAGGTTAATTACTTCACAACATTGCAGTGGGTTTTGTCATACATTGACATGAATCAGCCATGGAGTTACATGTATTCCCCATCCCGATCCCCCCTCCCACCTCCCTCTCCACCCAATTCCTCTGGGTCCTCCCAGTGCACCAGGCCCGAGCACTTGTCTCATGCATCCAACCTGGGCTGGTGATCTGTTTCACTATAGATAATATACATGCTGTTCTCTCGAAACATCCCACCCTCGCCTTCTCCCACAGAGTCCAAAAGTCTGTTCTGTACATCTGTGTCTCTTTTTCTGTTTTGCATATAGGGTTATCATTGCCATCTTTCTAAATTCCATATATATGTGTTAGTATGCTGTAATGCTCTTTATCTTTCTGGCTTACTTCACTCTGTATAATGGGCTCCAGTTTCATCCGTCTCATTAGAACTGATTCAAATGAATTCTTTTTAATGGCTGAGTAATATTCCATGGTGTATATGTACCACAGCTTCCTTATCCATTCATCTGCTGATGGGCATCTAGGTTGCTTCCATGTCCTGGCTATTATAAACAGTGCTGCGATGAACATTGGGGTGCACGTGTCTCTTTCAGATCTGGTTTCCTCAGTGTGTATGCCCAGAAGTGGTATTGCTGGGTCATATGGCAGTTCTATTTCCAGTTTTTTAAGAAACCTCCACACTCTTCTCCATAGCGGCTGTACTAGTTTGCATTCCCACCAACAGTGTAAGAGGGTTCCCTTTTCTCCACACCCTCTCCAGCATTTATTGCTTGTAGACTTTTGGATAGCAGCCATCCTGACTGGCGTGTAATGGTACCTCACTGTGGTTTTGATTCGCATTTCTCTGATAATGAGTGATGTTGAGCATCTTTTCATGTGTTTGTTAGCCATCTGTATGTCTTCTTTGGAGAAATGTCTGTTTAGTCCTTTTCCCATTTTTTGATTTGGTCATTTATTTTTCTGGAATTGAGCTTCAGGAGTTGCTTGTATATTTTTGAGATTAATCCTTTGTCTGTTGGTTCATTTGCTATTATTTTCTCCCAATCTGAGGGCTGTCTTTTCACCTTACTTATAGTTTCCTTTGTTGTGCAAAAGCTTTTAAGTTTCATTAGGTTCCATTCGTTTATTTTTGCTTTTATTTCCAATATTCTGGGAGGTGGGTCATAGAAGATCCTGCTGTGATTCATGTCGGAGAATGTTTTGCCTATGTTCTCCTCTAGGAGTTTTATAGTTTCTGGTCTTACATTGAGATCTTTAATCCATTTTGAGTTTATTTTTGTGTATGGTGTTAGAAAGTGTTCTAGTTTCATTCTTTTACAAGTGGTTGACCAGTTTTCCCAGCACCACTTGTTAAAGAGGTTGTCTTTTTTCCATTGTATATCCTTGCCTCCTTTGTCAAAGATAAGGTGTCCATAGGTTCGTGGATTTATCTCTGGGCTTTCTATTCTGTTCCAGGAAACTTTTTTAACGTCCCCAAAGTCTGTGTTAGCCGCTTATTTTATGTGCTCTGATCACATTCTGTTTTTTCCCTTCTTACTGTCCTTAAGACATTATATTTTAACTATGTATTTAATTTTGTGTTGCCTCCAGTAAATTGTGAACTCTGTGAGGGCAGAGATACTGTGTTCATTGTTGAGTCTCCTAGCATGCAGCAGGAAACACTCAGTGTCAGTCTGTTGAAATGAACTGAGTGTGGTATGTAAGTGAGAAGACAGGGATGTCTAGGTGAGCACTCGAGTGATTGCCATTAGCTGAGAGGGGTAGTAGACTGGAATTGCAGGAGCCGTAGGGTGCGTTCATTGTGACCTTTGCTGGATGTTGGCCCATTACTTCCCCAAGTGCTGGTGCGAATCTGTGTTCATACCGGCAGTGTATTTGTTTTCCATTTGCTTGAAGAGTTCGGTTTTAAATATCCTGAATTGTATACATTAAGTATTTTAATGTATACAATTCAGTGACATTTAGTACATTCACAATGTTGTGCAGCTTTTCTCTCGTTCTAAAACATTTTCATTACCTGAGAAGAAATCTCCATATCTATTAAGCAATCACTGCCTCTTTTTCCTTCCTTCGTCCCTGCCAACCACCAATCTGCTTTTTGTCTCTGTGGATTTGCCTATCATGGATATTGCATATACATGAAATTATACAGCGTGTGGTCTTTTGTAGCTGGCTTTCAGTTAATGTTTTCACAGTTCTTCCAAGTTGTAGCTATCAGCACTTCATTCCTTCTCATGACTGACATTTGATTGTGTGTCTGTAATATACCACAGTTTATTTATACACTTGTCAGTTGATGACACTCGGGATTGTTTGCAGTTTTGGCTATTTATGAATAGCTCTTGTGAGTATTATGAACATTTGTGAACAAGTATTTGAGTATATGTTTTCAGTTCTTTTGGGAATTATACCTGGGAATGGAATTGCTGAATCATGTGATAATTCTATATTTAACTTTTTGAGGAAACAGCAAACTAATTTTCACAGCGAGTTCACATTTCTGTCAGCAGTGTATGAGGGGAAAGGTTTAGATTTCTCATCAATACTTGTTATTTTACATCTAAAAAAATTATAGCCGTTTTAGAGGGTGTGAAATGGTATCTCACTGTGTTTTTTTTCTGATTATATCCATTTATTTATTTATGATTTTATTTATATGAAACAAAATTTTGGAGGGGACCATATGGTACCTTTTTATGGTATTATTATTTTTTTCATTTTTATTTTTATTGGAGTAGAGTTGATTTACCTCGAGGAGGGCATGGTGGCCCACTCCAGTAGTCTAGCCTGGGGAATCCCCATGGACAGAGGCGCCTGGTGGGTTACAGTCCCGGATCACAGAGTCGGCCACAACTGTGCGACTAAGCACGGCACGGCACAGCGTAGTTGGTTTACAGTGTTGTGTTAGTTTCATTGTGGTTTTTATTTACATTTTCCTAATGACTAATGATGCTGGGAATCTTTTCATGTGCTTTTTGGCCATTTATATATCCTCTTGGGAGAAATATCTATTTAAAGCCTTTGCCCTCTTTTTGAGTTGAGTTGTAAGTTTGTTCAGTTATAAATTTAAAAAAAAAAGTATTCTGAATACGAGATTCTTATCAGATATTGATTTGCAAATATTTTCTCCTGCAACTGTGTTCTGTAGATTATCTAGGTTATTTCACATTGTTGGGAATGCCCTTTAATGCATACAAGTTTTTAATTTTGATGAAATTAATGTGTCAATTGTTTTGGGTCATTGTTGCTTGTGCTTTTGGTGTTGTATCTAAGAATCTATTGCAGTATCCAAGGTCATAAGGACCACTGTATTTTCTTCTAAGAGTTTTGTTTAGCTAAGTTTAAGCTCTTATATTTAGGTGATTGATCCATTTGAGTTAATTTTTTGTATGGTGTGAGGTAGTAGTCCAGCTTCATTCTTTTGGATATAGATACCAATTGCTTTAGCACTATTTGTTGAAGAGTCTGTTCTTTCCCTTTGAATGGTCTTGACACCCTTGTGGAAAATCAATTGTGTGCAGACATATGGGTTTATTTTTGTATTTTATTGATCAGTATGTCCATCCTTATTTACTGCTATACTCTTTTGAGTGCTGTAGCTTTGTAATAAGTTTTGAAATCAGAAAGTGATAGTTCTTTACCTTTATTCATCCTTTTCAGGATGGCTTTGACTGTTCAGGACCCCTTAAAATTCCATGTGAATGTGAGGATTGGCTTTTTTCTTTCTCCCAAAAATTATGATAGAGATTGCATTGAATTACTCTGTATAGTATTGCTATCTTAATGTTATGTCTTCCAGTCTGTGAGAATGGGATGTCTTTCCATTTATTTATGTCTTTAATTTCTTTTAGCAGTATTTTGTAGTTTTCAGTGTACCAGTCTTTCACCTCTGTGGTTAAAATTATTACTAGGTATTTTATTATTTTGAATACTATTGTAAGTGAAATTGTTTTATTAATTTCATATATGGATTGTTCATTGCTGGTGTATATAAAGTTTCTTTTTATGTATTGACTTGTACCCTGTAATTTTTCTGAATTTATTTATTGGCTAGTATTTTTTTTTTTTTTTGGTGGCTTCTCTGGACTTTTCTATACCACAAAGTCATGTCTTATGATAGCAGAGATAGTTTTAATTCTTCTCTCCCAATTCAGGTGCTATTTATTCGTATATTTTTAAAAATTTATTGCCTCATGGACCTGGCTTGAACTTCTAGCACAATGATGAATGGCATAGTGAAAATGGACATCCTTTTCTTGTTCTTGATCTTAGAAGGAAAGCTTTTAGTCTTTTATCATGGAATGTTAGTTGTGGATTTTTCATAAATGCCCTTTATTATGTTGAGGAAGTTTCTTTCTATTCCTAGTTTTTTTAGTGTTTTCATTATGAGAGGATATTGTGTTTTGTCAGATGCTTTTTGCTTATCAGTTGAAGTAATTTTTTTAACTCATTTTGTATATGTGATATGTTACATTAATTTTTGTATGTTGAACCACTCTTGCATTCCTGGGATAAATCCCACTCTGCATGGTGTATAATCCTTTCAAAATGGTCTTGGGTTTGGTTTGCTAGTATTTTGTTGATTACTTTACCATCTACATTTTATAAAGGATATTGCTTTGTAATTTTCTTATCTTTGGTAACCTTGATATCACAATAATACTTACCTTAAAAAATAAGTTAAAAACGTTCCCTCCTCTTCTATTTTTGGGAAGAATTTGAGAAGGACTGATATTAATATTAAACATTTGGTCGAATTGATCAGTGAAGCCATCTAGTCCGGGCCTTTTCTTTGTTTGAAGATTTTTTGATTGCTTATTCAATCTCTATACTTGTTACAGATATGTTCATATTTTCTATTTATAGGGATAAATAGGTAATTTGTATATTTTAAGTAATTTGTCCACTTTTTCTAGGTAGTCTACTTTCTTGGTGTACAATAATTTTAAAACATTAATGTAAGCTTAGTAATGATGTCCCTGCTTTCATGGTTTTAGTTTTTTTCATGTTCTCTTGGTTATAGGCTACCTAGAGTTTGCCAACTTTATTGATCTTTTCAAATAACTAAAATTTTGTTTCATTGATTCTATTATTTTTCTATTCTTTATTTTAAAAATCTTCACTCTAGTCTTTATTCTGTCCTCTTTCTGCTAGCATTGGGTTTAATTTGTTCATGTTCTAGTTTCCTAAGGAATGAAGTTGATTTATTGACTTGATCTTTCTTCTTTTTTGATGTAGGCATTTACAGATACATTTCCTTTGAGTACTGCTTTTGTTCTATCTTGCAAGTTTTAGTATACTGTGTTTTCCTAAGTATGTCTTATACGTTTTTGCCCTCATTCCATTACCTCTTTTTGTGTTTAATTGATTTTTTTTTTTTGGTCATGTACAATTTGACTCTCTTCTCATTTCCTTTTGTGTATATTTTTTTAGATATTTTCTTAGTAGTTATGATAGGGGTTACAATTAATATTAACTTTATAATACTGTGGCTTAAATTGATGTCTGCTTAGCTTCAGTAACATAGAAAAGTCTACTTCTATATAATTCCCATCTTTGCCTTTTATGTTGTTATTGTCATAAATTACATCTTTATACATTTTGTGCTCATTGAAATTTTTTGTTGTTCACTCACTAAGTCGTGTCTGACTCTTTGCAACACCATGGACTGTAGCACACACCAGACTTCCCTATCATTCACTATCTCTAGGAGTTTGCTCAAACTCATGTTCATTGAGTCAGTGATGTTTTCTAACCATCTCATCCTCTGCTACCCCCTTCTCCTCTTGTCTCAATTATAATTTTTAAAATGTATTTGTCTTGTCAGTCATGTGGAAAGCACAAAGAGGAGTTACAAACCAAAATACAACAACATTGGTTTTTATATTTGTGTATGTAATTACCTTTACTGAAATTCTTTACTGTTTCTTCATATGGCTTTGAGTTACTGTCTGGTGTCCTTTTGTTTCAGCCTGAAAGCCTTCCTTTAGCATTTTTTTTTCTTTCTTTCTTTTTGTCTTTTTTTCCCCTTTAGCATTTTTTAAAGGGCAGGGCTACTCACAGTGAGCTCCCTCCATTGCCTTGGAATGTCTTAATTTCCTTTTCATCTTTGATGGTTAATTTTCCTACATACAGAATTCTTAGTTGGCACTCCCCTCCTCCCCGCCCCGTTTAGTACTTTACATATATTATGCAACTACGTTCTAGTTAGTCTTCATGGGTTCTGATGAAAATTTGACTGTTAATGTTATAGAGGATTTTTTGAACAAATGAGTTGCTTGCTTCTTTTCGCTACTTTCATCATTCTCTGTCTTCCAACTGTTTGATAATAATGTGGCACAGTGAGAATGTCTTTGTGTTTATCTTTCTTGGATCTTATTGAACTTGTTCAGTGTGTAGCTTTATGTCTCTTATCAAACTGTGAAAGGAAGTTTTTGGCCATTATTTCTTCAATATTCTTTCTGCTCCTTTCTGACTTTCCTCTTTCTGGGACCCCCATTATATCTAAGTTGATATACTTGGTGGTATCTCACAGGTCTCCTAGGCTCTTTTCATTTTCTTTTCTTCTCTTCAAACTGGATAATTTCAATTGACTATCTTTAAGTTCTGTGATTCTTACATCTGCTCAAAGGTGCTTTTGGAACCTTTGAGTGGATTTTTCATTTTGGTTATTGTATTTTTCAGCCTCAGAATTTCTGCTTAGTTCCTTTTATAATTTTTTATCTCTATTGATAGTCTCTGTTTGTTGAGACATTATTTTCCTGTTTTCTTTTGCCTTTTCATCCATCATTTCCTTTAGCTCAAGTATATTTAAGACAGTTTATTTAAAACCTTGGTTTAGTATGTTCAATATCTATGCTTCCTCAGGCACAATGTTGTTAATTTCTTCTGGAATGGACCATACTTTCTTGTTTTTTTTTTCCCCCAAAATATAGTGCACCCCCTAGGTGTGAGGGCAGGCTAACCCCAAAGGATAGGCCTACTTTCTTGTTTCTTTGATAGCTTTGTGATATTTTTGTTGTTGCTGAAAACTGAACGTTTTGAATCACATAGCGTAGTGTCTCTGGAAACCATAAGCTGCTTTTTCCTCAAGGAGAGTCACTGTTGCTTGCTATGGACTATAACTCTTTTATTTGTGTAGGGATTTTTACAAACTATATTTGTAAAGTTCATATTTGTCATTTATATTCTCTGAAATCTCCTTTAGTTTGTGTTTAGCTGGTGTTTTGTTTTTGTTTTTTGCTGCACTGCATGGCAGGTGGAATTCCCTAGGGATCAAACCTGTGTCCCATGCAGTGAATGCACAGAGCCCTAACCACTGGACCACCAGGGAATTTCCTCAGCTAGTGTTTTGATAGAAATTTTCTTTAATGCCAGGAGCCCCCCCAAAAAGCAGGAAGAGGAAGCAGAGGAGGAGGAGAGAAGAATTTCCTAGTACTTGCTTACTGTCTCTGTTTTGGGGGACTCCTTCATCTGTTAGCTAGGCTGTTTGCAGCTATGCCTTAGTCTTTACTCACTGCTTGTGTTAAGATTAGAGATCAACCAGAGGTGAAATTTAGGTATTCTTAGACACAAGAGAGCAAGCACATGAGAGCTTGCCCTTAGCATTCACATGACCTTCTGAATTCTAGTGTATGTGGTGCTTTTGAATGCCCTAATTTTTCAAGAAGCGTTCTCTGCTGAATTTTTTCCCAGGTTTTCAGTGCTCTATTGCTATCGTTTGCCTCAGCTATCATCTTATGCCCCTGAAGGCAGAAGGGTTCTCTGTTTTTTCTCCCCGTCTTTTTTTCTTACCTTTGTTTTTAAAGGAATGTCTCTTTTTGCACCTTGAGTTAGATGAAAGAGGTAAGCACCTCGCATCAGTCCTTCAGGCAGCATGTGAGTGAGTGAAAGTCGTTGATCAGTAGTGTCAGCCTTTTTGCAACCCCATGGACTATACAGTCCGTGGAATTCTCTAGGCCAGAATACTGGAGTGGGTAGCCTTTTCCTTCTCCGGGGATCTTCCCAACCCAGGGTTCGAGCTCAGGTCTTCCGTATTGCAGGCAGATTCTAGACAGGTCAAAAAACTCCCAGTTCTCTGAGATTAAGATCTCTGCTTTCTCCAGAACCAGGGAACCACTGACCCATGCTAGGATCACAAACGGCTGTCTCTGAGACCACCTCTGAGTCAGGTGTGGAGGTAGGACAAGGAAAAGTAAAGTGCAGTGAAGTTTTCTACTGTTTTAAAGTTACCTGGATTTTTTTTTTTTTTTTTTTTTTTAGATTTAGTGCTTGCTTGTTTGCTGTAAACTTTTGACTGTTTTAGTTTTGAAAAATTTGATTCTAACAGTTGAGTTTTGAGCATGTTGCGTTTGTGGTGGTGTTCTACAGGCAGTTAGATATAAGGGTTTGCATCTTTCTTTCTTAGGGAGGAGATATGAGCTATAGATAGGAATTAGGAGAAGGGAATGACAGAGGATGAGATGGTTGGATGGCATCACTGACTCAATGGACTTGAACTTGAGCAAACATGGGGAGATAGTGAAGGACAGGGAAGCCTGGCATACTGCAATCCTTGGGGTCACAAAGAATCAGACATGACTTAAATGACTGAAAAATAACTATTATGGAAAATACATGAACGGTTAAGATAATCAGAGAAGGTTCAGGGAATGGAGGAAGAGAACTAATAATTACAAAGTACAAGGAAAACCAGGGGTTTGTGGTTGAGTGAAAGCTAAGAAGGTAAAGTTGCAAAAGAGGAGAATGATGAACAGACCAGACTGAAACAAGGTAACTTTATCATTGTTTCAATATAAAAGTGACATTTGAATGAAAAGAGAAAGTGAGAAAGTGAGATGGATGATCATTAAAAGGTGATACAAGGTAAACATAGATTGTAACTCTAGTATATACTTGGGTTTTTTTCTTGGCAGATGGGAGAAAAGGATGGGGTGAAGTGGATTATGGGGCTCTGTTGTAAGAATAGTTAATATATTCATCTTTATAATCCATTGTGAGTAGGTAAGAGAGTTAAGGGAGAGGGATTTGAGGCTCAGATTGACTCAGATGTAGTAATAGGTGGAGTGGGAGAAAGGGACTGAGGAGGCTGGCAGAATAAGAGACTGTGATCTAGAGTGAGGCATTTGAATTTAACTTCATAGGTCAAGCAGTTCCAGGTGATGAATGATAAAGTCTAGGACGTGGCCTTAGGAGTTGATGAGTCAAAGTGAAATGGAGCTTAAGGTTATTGATTTTTAAGGTGGTCAAAGAAATGTAATGCTAAGATGTTGGTTGAATTTTTTTATGTTATCCTTGAAGCCAGCCTAATAGCGTGATTTGGGATGGAGAGGAAGATTGAGCTTTGCGCCAACATTTTTAATGAATGTGGACAATTATTAATATTAGTTAATGAACAACAGTGGGTACAGCTTTGCCAAGTTAATTTTTCTTAGATAATTAGTTGTTTCCTATGGAGATAAAACTATGGTCAGTTTATTTGGAAATAAGCAGTTATTAAGTTAGGAAAATGAAACCCATATAAGCATTTTTCATACCATTAATTTATTCTGCAAACATTTACTGGATGCTTTTTATTGACCTTGGAGTTCTTACAGCCAAGGAGCAAGACAATCATCTAAATAGATCACTATTACAGTGTGTTGTGTCAAAGTAGAGTAGTGGTCTCATGTGGGACATATCCCCAAATCCATTGGAATGGCCCAGAAACCCTTTCACTGTATTTACTTTCTTTATAGTTTTTTCATGCAAAGTATTTCAGACAATATAAAAAGGTTAGATAACATACCAACACCCATATACATAGCATTTATTTTAAGAAATAAGATATTACAGATGCAGTTGAAAGCTTCCTATGTATTCATCCCTAATCCCACTCCCTTTCTCTTTTCTCCTTCCTGCCCACACTGAATTTGGTGTTCTTTATTCACAAGTTTTTTTTTTTTTTAGTTGCATATTTTGAACCTTATAAAATTGTTTCCTACTGTTCTTATCTTTCTGTGATATGCTTTTTTCCCATTCAACATTGATTTTAAAATTTTTAGGCAAAGATTCATTTAGCTCAAAATCATTTATTTTTCCTGCTGCATAGTTTTCCATCGTGTGACTATTCTTTCTTAATTTTCCTGATGGTGAGTGCTTAAATTACCCTATTTTTTCTTATCTTTAAGTGCTGTTATAAATGTTCCTTCCACATCTTTTTGAGCTGTTATCAGTTGTTGCACAAGCAATCAACTCACAATTTAGCAGCTTAAAACAGCAAATATTTATCATCTCACAGTTTCTGTGTGTTAAGCATCTAGGCAAAGCTTAACTGGGTGCCCCAGGGTTAGAATCTCCGACAAGATTAGAATCAGGTGGCAGCAGATTCCCCAGCCAGCTCAAGGTTTGCCTGGGGGAAGTCTCCCTCCTTGCTCACTCACATGGCTGTTGGCAGGCCTGCGGTCCTCACTGACTGTTGGGCAGAGAGGTCTCTGTATATGGCCACCATAGGGCAACTTACAGTTTGGCAGCTGGCTTCCAGCAGAGTGAATGAGAGAGGGAATCTAAGGTGGAAGGCACAGTGTATTTGTATTCTAATCTTAGAATTCCATCATGAATAACAGGAGGTGGGATCCTTTGAGGCCTTCTTAGAGGCTGTCTACCAAACTGGTTCATAGGGCACACATTGTCAGCTTTACTAAAGATGCTATGAAATCTCTTCCTGAGGTGGCTGTTCTAATGTATACTTTCCTAAAAGTAAGATTTTAACTTTACCAATGTTTAAAATGGGAAGTGACATGGTGGTTTGTGTTAGAGGCTTCTTTGTTACTTTAAAGTATTTGTTGTTGGGGAGAAATAATGGGAGTTCCAGGTTTGTTTTGATGTCTTGCCAGCTTGTATTACTGGTTGGGAGTATTTGTATGTTATGTTACTTAGAGCTAACTTAATTAAATGGACGAGTTATCTAAGAAGGATCTGCAAGGAAACACATGGACTGACATAAGAGGAATGATGCAAGAGTGTTAAGAAAATGGGAGAACTGGTACTTCTACTCTTGGTTCTAACTCTTAGCTGTGCATGAGGGCAAATTAATTATAGTCTATAATGGTTGATGGGAAGTCAGTGAAAATATTAAAATCACAGAGGTGATTTTATAATTTAATTATAATCTTTAAAATATTTATATACTTTATAATTTACCACTGTTGCAACAATAAACCTCACCTTAATTGTATACCATTGCATAAGATACTAGCTAATAGTAGTACGTGTACATTTTATATATACATATATATGTTAAATAAATATATATTGGCAGAGCTCCATGATTGATTTTGTAGACTATTTTATTTATAATCCTAGAGGTATGAAAAGAACACTAGAGTTAGGAGTAAGGAGGACAGAACAAATGATTGCCTAGGAATCATTGCCTAGAAGTTAGAAAAAGCTTCACAAAGGAAGTTGGTTTTGAGCTCCATCACAAAGGACAGAGAGGAGTCTAAGTTGCAGAAAAAGAGTGAGAAGGACATTTTTGACAGAGGAAGCAGCATTTACAATGAAATAGATCCTTCATGGTATGACTATTTGAAGAATGGTAATTTTCCGAGATTGTTAGGATGAGGATTGTGGGGAGGTGAAGGAAGATGAGAATGGAGGTGACCAGACGTAGGCTCTGTATAGCTGGTGATCAGTTAGTGAGGACACTGGCATGATCCGCTGAAACCGAGGAGTTTCCTAGTTTTCTGATTGGAAACTGTTAACTTGGGCTCTACAGTATTGTCCTTTATGTCAAGACTTCAAAGGCCAGCCTTAGTTTACAGCTCCCAGGGATGGGGAACAATGGTTTACCAGTGAGAATTTCAGACTCTTGTTTTTGTTTTTCATAAACAAGTAATTGAGGAGATAAATTTTTTATTATTTTTATTTATAAGAATTATTGAGGTGTAATTCACTTAAACTGTGTGTATTTAAAAATTATAATTTGATAAGTTTTGATGTGTATATACTCATGATTCTATCACTACAATTAAGATATGGACACCAAACTTTTCTTTGTGCCTGTTAGATGAAGTTTTAAAAATTTGACACTATATTAAAAAGAAATATTTGAAAAATGAAACAGTTCTTGTAGGGAATTTAGTGAGTGGTCACATTTTTAAAAGCTTTCTATTATGAAGATCTAAAACATGTACAAACTAGAGAGAATAGTGTAATAGACTTTCATGTACCTGTCACCTGACTTCACAGTGTGATAGGGTTTTAAATTTTTACTATAATGCTTATGGGCTTTCCAGGTGGTGCTGGTGATGAACTCACCTGCCAGTGCAGGTAGATGTAAGAGATGCGAGTTCGATCCCAGAGTTGGGAAGATCCTTTGGAGGAGGGCACAGCAACCAATTCCAGTATTCTTACCTGGAGAGTCCCATGGACTTAGGAGTCTTGTGGGCTGTAGTCCATAGAGTCGGACAGAATTGGACACAACTAAAGTGACTCAGCATGCACCCATAATGTTTTCTTACAAAAGTCTGTGTATATGACTTCTTCATTTTACAAATGAGGAAATTAAAACCTGGAGAAATTGAATAAAAGAAATTTAAAGTGTGGAAATGTTAGAGTGGCAGGAGATAAAAAACATATTTTTTACTCCTGTGTTTGTGAGATACTTGCTATTCAAAAGTGTGCTCTGTGAACTGGTAGGATGGCCATCACCTGAGAGTTTAGAACGGTAGGTTGTCATGCCCCACCCCCGAGATCTACTGAATTAGAAATTGTATTTTAACAAGTATTCCAGGTGATCACATACACATTAAAGTTTGAGAAGCATAGTCCTAGGGCAGATTGCCTCTTTGGGCAACAACAAAATTTTACAACTAAGAATCTTTCTTAAACTGAGGTAAGTAAAAGAAAAAAAAAAAAAGGAAAGCTGACTTTTAGTTACTGCTTGGTTTCTGTTATTGAATGATTGCTCATATAGTACCATGAGAAGATAATATTTTAGTTTTCCCTATGTCACCATTTTCAATTTATAAGAAAAAAAGATTCTGAGGATAAAATAACAGATAAGTACTCTAAGTTATTATAATTACCCATTTATGCCTTTTGGCAGGGTTATGTTTGGTCTGTGAAAAGGAAATAGAAGTCTTATGAGTATTTTGTTGTTGTTGTTATTGCTCTATAAATTGATAAAACAAAACAAAACCCAGAGTCTCTCCCACCCTCTGATTCTAAAGATAGCATTGTTGGGCAACCAGAAGGCAGAATTAAACACTGTTCAATGTGTATACCAAGGGAGGACCTCACGTTGTGCTCAATCTAGCTGGCTAGAAAACCCTTCCATTAGTCTCTTCCTAATGTTTGCACTGAATGAGGCATTACATTTTGAAGGCAACACTGACTGAATTCAGTATTGATACATTCACTTCCCAACTTTTCTGCCTCCGGCAGAACAGTCTTACTAATGGTAGTATACAAACAGCAGCCACTGGATTCATCCTTACTCTAAAGGAAGTATTGTAATATTGCTTCTGTGGCTATATCCCTTATATGTACAAGCCCTATTATAATTCTCTTCTTTGTGCCTGTGCTCCAGAAGCATTTTCTAGATGATGGTTACTTGTTAATGAAAACCCTTTTGGTATGGTCCCAGGTAAAAACCTGTGCAGGATTGAAATGTGTTCTGAGGTTTATTATGTTGTAATAAGATATAAGTATCTTAACAAAGAGAAAATATTAGTGGTGTTCTTCTGATTTGTAATGTTTTCACATATAGCACCTAGCTAGTGTTATCTCCAGACCTTGTATGGAGAATGATTTGGCAGCTGAAAAAACGTTTAGATTCAGAATTTAGGAAAAAAGGTTTGGCTATTCCTTTTTACTGCTATTGTATTCTTTCTGATGGAAGCATATGCTCTAGAGTTAACCAGTAAAATAAATAAATCCAGTTTTACTAAATCCTTTAGTCCTCAGAGCCTTGTATTAATATGTACTCAAACAGTCATATATAGCATGTAAACTACCATGATTCCCATAAAGAAATCCATGTATCAGGTCCCATAATATGTTAACAGAGGGCTTTACCCCGTGGAATTATTCACTAGCATTGATACTGTGAGACTATGGACCGTTAATAACAATATAATTTCTATTTTTAATGCTAATGGGAATTTAAAAAATAAACTTTAAAAAATGTAAAATAAGCCTATATGAAGTCATAAAGCAATTAAAACTGATTTGCTGAAGTGCTATCCCTTTTAAGCATTATATTTGAGCTTATGTCATGAGAGATATGAAAACATGGCATTTGTACATATAGTGAGCAGTTGTTGAAAGTTTGCATCTTCCCTATTTTTATTTTTTTACTTTTTTCACTATTTTTAATATGAAATACTGAGAGTCTTCTTGCATATTCTGGATTGTCTTATTTTCGGCCTTGATTCTTAGGCTGTAAAGTCCAGTTTGTGCTTCTGTAATGTTCTAAATGTTCATTTTCTTTTACTTGTGGTTATATAGTTAGTAATGTATAGTGAAAATATGGTTAGTGTGGGAATAACTCAAATTAAAACTGGCAGCTGGACTTGGCATATATTCATTTCCCTGCCCAGGGTTAGAGCCCAGAGCCACAGATAGTGGAACTTCACCTTTCTCTCCTGGTATGTTAGCTTTACTGATGATTTGAAGCCATAGCAGTTAATATGCTTTAGCCTTTGCTTTTACAGACGAGAAATGGATCTTATACTTATATCACCAGGTTCAAAACTATTTACACTAAGTGGGGTGGTTTACTACCTCAGGGGTAGTGCATTAAGCCTATTGCTCTTGAGAATCCATTTTCATCTCTTCTCACCAATTGATGGGACAGATATGACAAGCCTTTAAAGTTGAGTGGAAATTTTCTGTGGGGTGGGTTGTTGTATTAAATTGTTTCTTACCACCACCATGGATGTTGTAAAGACTTGTGAGTGGGTATCCTATGGCTAAGAAAAGAGATATATTGTTGGTGGTTGGGAGGCTGTAAGGTCTAATATATAGGGAATAGTTTTCTTCCTGCCTGTTATTTCCTCCTGCTTTAAATCATAACTTGAGTCATCTATTCCAAAGAGATTTTCTTGATTAACCAGCACCAGAAAGCATTAGTTAAATTTCTTAATTGTGTGTAATGCTGTGAGAGGCTTTGTTTAAAGAGAATTGCATAGTTATTTTATGTGCAATTTCTAATTTGCACCAGTACATTCTTATATTTAGGTTTACTATATTTAAAAGTTTAGATTTAGTATGTTTACATTGAGGGTTGTTTACAAATGACAGAGATTACCTAATTAATATGGTAACCACCCCCCCAATAATTCTTAGTTGAAAACCTCCTATTACCATTATGCCAACAACCATTCATTTGCCTCTTACTTCTGCTCATATTTTTAATTAATAGAATTGCAATAATATAGTGACTAAGAAAAATGTTACGAGATATTAATATTTAATGTCAAAAGAAAAATTCATAAAATAAGCCTTGAAATTAAATAACCAACACATTAAAGAGGCTGGATTCTACTTTAAGGATTTAGAGTAAAATGTAGAGTTTTTAAATAAGTCAGAAGTTTCCAGTAACATCTAAATTACTTAATCAATAAATATTTTTTTAACAAGATCTCCTTTACCTGCTAGAATTAGTTACATGCTCTAAGTGACATACCAAAGACACAAGAATTCCTTCTGGTTGAATTTTTCTCTCATTAAAGTTGCTTTAGTTTCCAGAATGTCCTCCTTTAGAATTTGTTAATAGCTCATTTGGTTTGTTAGTTACTTTACCTCTACTCAAGGTGAGTTATTTAATTTTTAGAAAATCAGATCAGCCTACTTAACCACTTTTGTAAAGATCAGGAATTCTTAAGGAGAATTTAATATGCTTTCTTTTCCAGTTGGAGGTATGTAAGAGATCACAAACAAAGCATTAAGATAAAAACAGCAACAAAATTTGTCTGTAGAATCAAGAAATGCTCTTCCAAAATACACATCCAGGCTTGAGGTAGCTTTATTTATTACACACTTGAAGAGAAATAACAGCTAATTTCACTTTTGTTGGCCCTGCTGCTAATTCACAGATTTCTGTGTGACTTTTCACAATATATTTCTGGGGAACAAAGTTCATTGTAGTCTAAATGCAAACATATGTTTCTGTGTATTAAGCAAGCATTTTAATACATTATTATTATTTGAGCTGATAACAAATAGTCATCTGTCAGTGAACTAAAAAGGTACAAAGTTCACAGTAATTCTTAGATAGCTTAGTAATTACCCAGACAGCTTGTTAGAAAAGCTGTTTAAATCTAGGATTATGAAATACACTGATGGCTCTTTTACTCCCATGGAGTTTCAAAAGATTGTTAATACATTTGTCTATAATTATACACAAGTTCTCAAAGTCTTCATTAGTGAAATTTATATTCTAAGCCAGAATTGATATCACTTATAAATTGCACTAACTTCTTTGTCCCCCAACCATCCCCTTGGTGTTAAAGTTAGCACTTTGTGCCTTTCCCTTCCCTTATTCCCCCCTCCCCATCTCTTTCAAAACAAACAAAAACAAAACAAAACAAAAACTCTCAGAATAGTGTGGCAGTCATTTATATTTGATTTGTTTTTTAACAGATATTTCCCAAATAAATTTCTTTGGGTTCTGGAAATTTCTTGAGGACAGAGGGTATGAAGAGATGGAAGAGATGAAAAATTTAGCTCCACAAAAACAGAAACTTTAATACATTTTCTTTGTTTTCTAATTACTGTTCTCTTATATCATGCCTTTATGTGTTCCTGGCAATACGTAAATATGAATTTACCGTGGCAGCTGTGGTAGTTAATGGATTCTTAAAAGTCATGTTTGGATATAACTAAACAAAGAGGTTTTTGTTCCTTTCTAATGAAATTAACTGCCATCTTAAGGAAAAATACAAACCCCAAATTGTTTAACTATATTATTATAAATAAGATATACATTTGTAATGCCTTAGTGTTAACTTTAAAAAATGACTATTGGGGGGACTCTTGGTGGTCCAGTGGTTAGGATGCTGTCCTTCCACTATAGGGGATACGGGTTGGATCCCTTGTTGGGAGACTTAGATCCCACAAGCCTTATGGTACAGCCAGAAAAAAAGAATGACTATTGCAACTCACTTTACTCTTCTAAGGTTTTATTTACATTCCTAAAAATACTTAATTTAATATATTTACACTTAGGTTTTTTATTTCCTAAGGTATTTCCAGTTGTTTATCTGATGCGACACATCTCCATCCTGATATTAAATCACCCTTTGACCCCAACTTACATGTTTTGATTGTTTGTTTTTCTCATATTAAGACAATACATTTTAGATCATGATGCAAAATGTAGATGACCAGAAGGAACATTAATTAAAGAAGTAAAGGAGTTGTTCTGCCTTGGGAGGGGCTTGTAATGTTCACATTGCTACTTAAATGTGAACATTTTTCCCTCTAATATTGTTTTACTACCTGCGATCTGTTTTCCTTACTGAGCCATCTTGAAGCGTTATAGGGTAGGCAAGATTTTCTTTTCCAGGGCATGGATATAATTAGATGCATACATATAGGGTAGACTGAGTGTTAGCAGATAATTCTCCATCTTAAAGGCATATATAATCAAGTTTATAGGATAGGATAAAAGTGTCATGAGCTAGAAATTAGTAGTAATTTTCTATGTGTTTATAACATCTTTGACCCATAGAAGTGAGTTTTCACATCTTTTTAAATCATGGAGAATTATACTTATTACATTCAGTTTTGTCTAATGTTTGATGTTAATGTCTAATGTAGGATGTATACATTCAGTTTATTTTTCTTGATTCCTTCTTGGAAGGCAAAGCTTCACAAATCACATAATTCCATTGTTTCAGTGATATTTATTATTATTGTCATTGTTAGCTCCAATTACTGTTACAACAGTAATAGCAATTATAGTACTAAATTCTGCAAGATATTTGAGGTTAAAGCTGTAATAATAGACCACCAGATCTTAACAACATGGTATTTGGTTTCTGTTTTTAACTATGGACTCAGTGATGTTTACTGATAGATCTATTCCACTTCAAAGAAGCGTCACAGAAATTTATATTGAGAAGATAAATAAGGGGTGATACCAATAAAAGAGCTTGGACATGTAGATAATGAGAAAGAGCTACATTAAGCTGTTTACAGGTTCCTATTAGTATCTCCAGTTCCTCATGGAATGAAGTAGGGTATAAATAGTTATTTAGGTGAATCCTTTGGTGGTATATATTCTGCTAAGAAACTGTTGACAGGTCTTGTATTGTAATGTTGATCCAGAAAGCAATTCTTTAATGTATAGTCTTATAACCTGAAGTATTAATAATATGTTCTAGAAGTTAATTATGCCAGTAAAACACATTTGTATTTGTATGCCGATTTAGTAACTTACTACATGGAAAACTCTAGAAGTCGGTATATCTGCTATTCTAAACACAAGTCTGTTAACCAGTACCACCCCTGTGCCTCTGTGAAACAAACTGGTTGAAATGGCTGCTGCTTTTGGAGAATGGTTCTCTCCTGGGGAAATATTTTTTTCTAGTTCATGGGATGTGTACTAATAGTAATCATTTCAGCATGTAAGTTTTATCTTTCTTTCGTTTAAAGGTTTTAGCAGAAACACTAATCTGAGAACCAGGAATTAATATAGGCATTCAGTGAATATTTGTTGAATTAAGTTTACACAGCTCCTTCTATTTCCTTTTGAGCTAGATAAAATAAATTTTGCTTATATTAATGTTAGATTAATATGAACAATAAAATACTTTGAATGTGTTTCTATTTTAAAGTACCTCTCTGTTTGCATCCTTCCAACGTTTTTTCCAGGCTTCAGGCTGCTGAATTAGGCTGCTGTGTCTTCAGTCAGCAAAATTCCGTTGGTGTATCTGTCTACACGAGATACAGCACTTTATTCTAGCGTAAGAAGAATTTTCAAATCGTTCTATTTTTCCTGCCTACAACTCTGCCTCCTTATTTAAATTTAATTTTTTTTCTAAAATGTATTTTATTGAAGTAGAGTTGATTTACAATGTTGTGCTAATTTCTGCTGTTCAGCAAAATGATTCCGTCACACATATACATACATATGCATATATATACATATTCCTTTCCATTATGGTTTATTATAGGATATTGAATATAGTTCCCAGTGCTACACAGTGGGACCTTGTTGTTTATCCTGCCTCCTTTTTTTAAATGCAGTTTTGAGAATAACCAAGTAAAAGGATTTCCTTTGAAAATGATTGTATGATCTCCAAACTGATTTATTGAGTTGTGTTGATATATTTAGTTGCGTATTGATTTATTTCTTACCGTAGTTTTCTCTACTGTTAACAAAAGACCATAAAAATTACAAACATAAAAGAAACTGCTATTCCTGATAAAGGTTTGTTGCATAAATTTCTCTCCTCATAATAAAATTAGTGATGTATGTTATTGTGTAATACGTTTTCTTATATTCCATCTCTTTATATTTGAAAGTATAAAGAGCATTTTCCTTTATAGCAGGCATGTGTTCTTCCAAATGACTTCTTTTGAGCTCACATACCCTTCTTTTTTTTAAAGTTTTGTTTTCTCTCTTCTTCCCTTTCTATCTGTGTCAGTTTAGTTCAGTCGCTCAGTCGTGTCCGATTTCTTTGCGACGACATGAATCACAGCACGCCAGGCCTCCCTGTCCATCACCAACTCCTAGAGTTTACCCAAACTCATGTCTATCGAGTTGGTGATGGCATCCAGCCATCTCATCTTCTGTTTTCCCCTTCTCCTCCTGCCTGCAATCCCTCCCAGCATTAGGGTCTTTTCCAATGAGTCAGCTCTTCACATGTGGTGGCCAGAGTATTGGAGTTTCAGCTTCAGTGTCAGTCCTTCCAATGAACACCCAGGACTGATCTCCTTTAGGACGGACTGGTTGGATCTCCTTGAAGTCCAAGGGACTCTCAAGAGTCTTCTCCAACACCACAGTTCAAAAGCATCAATTCTTCGGCGCTCAGCTTTCTTCACAGTCCAACTCTCGCATCCATAAATTACCATTGGAAAAACCATAGCCTTGACTAGACGGACCTTTGTTGGCAAAGTAATGTCTCTGCTTTTTAATGTGCTATCTAGGTTGGTCATAACTTTCCTTCCAAGGAGCAAGCGTCTTTTAATTTCATGGCTGCAATCACCATCTGCAGTGATTTTGGAGCCCCAAAAAATAAAATCTGACACTGTTTCCCCATATATTTCCCAAAAAGTGATGGCACCAGATGCCATGATCTTAGTTTTCTAAATGTTGAACTTTAAGCCAACTTTTTCACTCTCCTCTTTCACTTTCATCAAGAAGCTTTTTAGTTCCTCTCTACTGTCTGCCATAAGGGTGGTGTCATCTGCATATCTGAGGTTATTGATATTTCTTCCGGCAATCTTGTTTCCAGCTTGTCCTTCTTCCAGCCCAGCATCTAGACACATATATAAAATATACTAAGGGACAGAGATATAAATGAATATGCTTAATCAGAGCGTTTTCTTCTGAACTATATGTAAGTTGTGATGTGATGCTCGGTTGACACTGAAAGCTTAAGTGTATATTTTCTAAAGACAAAGATGCTCTTTTATAACTATAATATCATTATTAAAATCAGGAAATTAACAGTGGTATAATATTTTCTATCTAATCTGTCGACCTTATTCAAATTTCATCAGTTTTTCCACCAATATTGTTTACAGTAAAAGGAAAAAAAAATTATTGTTCAACCTTCAAAATAGGAACATGAATTTGCACACGAAGTTGCAGCAGGTAGCCTCAGTAGTTGCAGTTCTGGACTCTAGAGCACAGGCTCAGTAGTTGTGGCACATGGGCTTAGTTGCTCCTTGGCATGTAGGATCTTCCTAGTCTGGGAATTGAAACCATGTCTCCTGCATTGGCGAGTGGATTCTTACCACTGAACCACCAGGAAAGCCCTCCATTTAATCTTTGACTCTCCTCTGCTAAGTGATGACTCATTCCAGTTACTTATTTGAGAAAATATTGATACCAATTTGTGTGCCAGGCACTGTGCTAGCAATAAATAAATCAGTTAGTGAAAATGAAAGTTGCTCAGTCATGTCCGACTCTTTTAACCCTATGTACTATACAGTCCATGGGATTCTCCAAGCAACAATACTGTAGTGGATAGCCTTTCCCTTCTCCAGGGGATCTTCCCAACCCAGGGATCGAACCCAGGTCTCCTACATTGCAGGTGGATTCATTAGCAGCTGAGCCACAAGGGAAGCCCAAGAATACTGGAGTGGGTAGCCTATCCCTTCTCCAGGGGATTTTCCTGACCCAGGAATTGAACTGGAGTCTACTGCATTGCAGGTGGATTCTTTATCAACTGAGCCATCAGGGAAGCCTATAAATCAGATAAACTGCTTCTTAACTGAGCTTTTGCATGCTTCTGGGGGAATAGACAAAATCAAAGTAGATGAATGATTGAATGAGGTGCTATGCATGAAATGAATGGAATGATGAAAGAGATATTAGATGAGACCACTTTAGATAGATTATTCAAAGGAGATATTTTTGAAGTGGTATCATTTGACTGAGACTGAGATAGTTAGAATGAGCAGGCTTCAAAAGAGCCAGGAGAAAAGCATTCCAGGAATAAGGACCAACAAATGCGTAGGCCTGAGTGTGGGAAAGGATTTACTGTATTTGAGGAACAGAATGGATGCATGGGTGACTGGAGCATAATGTGTGAGGAGGGAAGAATGGTGGTAGTGAGGTTGGGAGATGAATAGGAGCACGATCACACAGGGGCTTCTGGGCCTAGTGAAGACTTTGAATTTTATTCCAAAGAACAGTGGGAAGCCTGTGAAGGGTTCTAAAGGCATGACTTTTGGTAAGATTCTTAAACCTCTAAACTCAAGTTCCTAGTCTAAAATGTTTAATAGTGTGTTACCTACCTTAGGGTTGTTGTGAGGCTTACATGATCAAATTAATTTATCAGTGTCTAATTAGTTCTTAGTAAATAGTCTAAGTTATTATTAGAAATGTGTTTTTTCAACAACCCAAAACCTATGGGACACTGTAAAAGCAGTGTTAAGGGGACAGTTCATAGCATTACAGGCTTACATCAAGAAACAAGAAAGAAGTCAACTAAATAACCTAACTCTACACCTAAAGCAATTAGAGAAGAAAGAAATGATGAACCCCAGATTTAATAGAAGGAAAGAAATCTTAAAAATTAGTGCAGAAATAAACGCAAAAGAAACGAAAGAGACCATAGCAAAAATCAACAAAGCTAAAAGCTGGTTTTTTGAAAAAATAAACAAAATTGATAAACCAAATAAGTCTTAGCAAGACTCATTAAGAAACAAAGAGAGAAGAACCAAATTAACAAAATTAGAAATGAAAATGGAGAGATCAGAATAGACAACACTGAAATACAAAGGATCATAAGAGACTACTACCTGCAGCTCTATGCCAATAAAATGGACAACTTGGATGAAATGGACAAATTCTTAGAAAAGTATAACTTTCCAGAACTGAACCAGGAAGAAATAGAAGATCTTAACAGAACCATCACAAGCAAGGAAATTGAAACTGTAATCAGAAATCTTCCAGCAAACAAAAGCCCAGGACCTGATGGCTTCACAGCTGAATTCTACCAAAAATTTAGAGAAGAGCTAACACCTATCTTACTCAAACTCTTCCAGAAAATTGCAGAACAAGGTAAACTTCCAAACTCATTCTATGAGGCCACCATCACCCTAATTCCAAAACCAGACAAAGATGCCACAAAAAAAGAAAGCTACAGGCCAATATCACTGATGAACATAGATGCAAAAATTGTTAACAAAATTCTAGCAAACAGAATCCAACAACATATTAAAAAAATCATACACCATGACCAAGTGAGCTTTATCCCAGGAATGCGAGGATTCTTTAATATCCGCAAATCAATCAATGTAATACACCACATTAACAAACTGAAAGATAAAAACCATATGATTATCTCAATAGATGCAGAGAAAGCCTTTGACAAAATTCAACGCTCATTTATGATTAAAATTCTCCAGAAAGCAGGAATAGAAGGAACATACCTCAGCATAATAAAAGCTATATGTGACAAACCCACAGCATGCATCACCCTCAATGGTGAAAAATTGAAAGCATTTCCCCTGAAATCAGGAACAAGACAAGGGTGCCCACTCTCACCACTACTATTCAACATAGTGTTGAAAGTTTTGGCCACAGCAATCAGAGCAGTAAAAGAAGTAAAAGGAATCCAGATAGGAAAAGAAGAAGTGAAGCTCTCGCTGTTTGCAAATGACATGATCCTCTACATAGAAAACCCTAAAGACTCTACCAAAAAATTATTAGAGCTAATCAATGAATATAGTAAAGTTGCAGGATATAAAATTAACACACAGAAATCCCTTGCATTCCTATACACTAACAACGAAAAAACAGAAAGAAGTTAAGGAAACAATACCATTCACCATTTCAACAAAAAGATTAAAATACTTAGGAGTACATCTACCTAAAGAAACAAAAGACCTATACATAGAAAACTATAAAACACTGATGAAAGATATCAAAGAGGACACAAACAGATGGAGAAACATACCGTGTTCATGGATTGGAAGAATCAATATTGTCAAAATAGCTATTCTACCCAAAGCAATCTATAGATTCAGTGCAATCCCTATCAAGCTACCAATGGTATTTTTCACAGAACTAGAACAAATAATTTCACAATTTGTATGGAAATACAAAAAACCTCGAATAGCCAAAGTAATCTTGAGAAAGAAGAATGGAACTTGAGGAATCAACCTGCCTGACTTCAGACTCTACTACAAAGCCACAGTCATCAAGACAGTATGGTACTGGCACAAAGACAGAAATATAGATCAATGGAACAGAATAGAAAGCCCAGAGATAAATCCACGAACCTATGGACACCTTATCTTTGACAAAGGAGGCAAGGATATACAATGGAAAAAAGACAACCTCTTTTAACAAGCGGTGCTGGGAAAACTGGTCAACCACTTGTAAAAGAATGAAACTAGAACACTTTCTAACACCATACACAAAAATAAACTCAAAATGAATTAAAGATCTCAATGTAAGACCAGAAACTATAAAACTCCTAGAGGAGAACATAGGCAAAACACTCTACGACATGAATCACAGCAGGATCCTCTATGACCCACTTCCCAGAATATTGGAAATAAAAGCAAAAATAAACAAATGGGACCTAATGAAACTTAAAAACTTTTGCACAACAAAAGACAGCCCTCAGATTGGGAGAAAATAATAGCAAAAGAAGCAACAGACAAAGGATTAATCTCAAAAATATACAAGCAACTCCTGCAGCCCAATTCCAGAAAAATAAATGACCAAATCAAAAAATGGGCCAAAGAACTAAACAGACATTTCTCCAAAGAAGACATACAGATGGCTAACAAACACATGAAAACATGTTCAACATCACTCATTATCAGAGAAATGCGAATCAAAACCACAGTGAGGTACCATTACACGCCAGTCAGGATGGCTGCTATCCAAAAGTCTACAAGCAATAAATGCTGGAGAGGGTGTGGAGAAAAGGGAACCCTCTTACACTGTTGGTGGGAATGCAAACTAGTACAGCCGCTATGGAGAAGAGTGTGGAGGTTTCTTAAAAAACTGGAAATAGAACTGCCATATGACCCAGCAATACCACTTCTGGGCATACACACCGAGGAAACCAGATCTGAAAGAGACACGTGCACCCCAATGTTCATCGCAGCACTGTTTATTATAGCTAGGACATGGAAGCAACCTAGATGCCCATCAGCAGATGAATGGATCAGGAAGCTGTGATACATATACACCATGGAATATTACTCAGCCGTTAAAAAGAATTCATTTGAATCAGTTCTAACGAGATGGCTGAAACTGGAGCCCATTATACAGAGTGAAGTAAGCCAGAAAGATAAAGAGCATTACAGCATACTAACACATATATATGGAATTTAGAAAGATGGCAATGATAACCCTATATGCAAAACAGAAAAAGAGACACAGAAGTACAGAACAGACTTTTGAACTCTGTGGGAGAAGGTGAGGGTGGGATGTTTCGAGAGAACAGCATGTATATTATCTATAGTGAAACAGATCACCAGCCCAAGTGGGATGCATGAGACAAGTGCTCGGGCCTGGTGCACTGGGAAGACCCAGAGGAATAGGGTGGAGAGGGAGGTGGGAGGGGGAATCAGGATGGGGAATACATGTAACTCCATGGCTGATTCATGTCAATGTATGACAAAACCCACTGCAATGTTGTGAAGTAATTAGCCTCCAACTAATAAAAATAAATGAAAAAAAAAGTGTTTTTATTGTAGAGCAGGGATAGTTCATCAGACTGTTTTCATTATTAAATATCCTTCAGTACTATCTAGTTCTGTGCTTATCAGTTGAGTTTTTGATTATTAATTTGGTATCTCAAGTATCTTGATACTATGATAGAATGAAGCTCCCCAAGTATGAAATATTAGTATGTTAAGAGAGACATTTCTTTTTTAAAATCATTAATACATTTCTATTCAGCTTCATATATCAGTGTTTTATACATTGAGTTATTAAATCTCATTTTTGGGTATGTAAATAAAGTCTACTTATGGATCAAGTCTAGATAAAGTACAGATATAGATAAAGTACTTTCCTGACCTTCAAGACAAAATGGGAGATTCTGAATGGTGATAAATCACTACAGACATACAATATTTACTTTCCAGCTTTGTTTTGATAGTCTACCATTATAACATTTTTCCAGTGGAAAATCTAAACAGCTGTTGCTTGACAGAATCCTAATTAGTTATGATCCTAAGTTCCTAAGATTCCTAAGTTTCTTTCTGCAACTTTAAAGTTACCATCCATTTTCATTGTCATGAAAGTTATGTTCCATAATGTCTCCTTGAACACTGAATTAGTGAATTCTGAACCATTGCTCCTAAGGAAATATAGGGTTAGATTCTTGTGAATATTTGGTCATACCTTTTTCAAATCCATCAGTACATAACTTTGTTGTATGTGTATTTCTGTTTAAAAACCCCTATTTAATATATGTTATCAATTTATTAACATTGGACTCATGGCCAACAGGACTATGACTCTTGCCTAAATAAAATAAAAAAAAACCTATTTATTTATGGCTGTGCTGGGTCTTTGTTGTCGTGTGGGCTTTTCTCTAGTTGCAGCAAACGGAGGCTACTCTCTAGTTGTGGTACGAGGACTTCGCATTGTGATGGCTTCTCTTGTTGTGGAGCATTGAGTCTAGTGGGCATGGGCTTCAGCAGGTGCAGCATGTGGACTCAGCACATGCGGCTCCCAGGCTCTAGAGCACAGGCACGTAGGCTTAGTTGCTCCGCGGTGTGTGGTATCTTCCCAGATAAGCCACAGAACACGTGTCTCCTGAATTGACAGGTGGATTCTTTATCGCTGAGCTACCAGGGAAGCCCTAAAACTTTTTGATACACATATTTTCTCTGTAAAGCTCCTCAAATTCTTCTACTTAGGAACACTGTTAAGCATTTTAAGACTTTGCTTGGGGGTCATTTAAAATAACGAAATCACCAAAAAAAGCAAAAAGATGTGAAAACACAGCACCAAGTAAACTACAAAAAAGACTCTTGCTGAAACTAGACTAGAGCTGAGATAGGAAGACAGAACATCGCCCTGATGAACCTCAGCTGAGAACATGCCCGTCTGGCAGCTCAGAGTTTTCTCTACTCTGCGCAAATGCATATCTGCAAATGACTGCTGACGAACCTGAGGATTGATTTTGGGGTTACAAGTAAATTTTAGTAAGTAGGTAGTTCACAACTGCAGTTTGATTATAATTATTTTACTTTTGAGAGGCACTTCATTTAAATTTTAGTTTTTGGATGGGAGGATGTGGTACAGACTGACATTTGATTAGTTATTTTTATAGTATTTTTCATCTTGATACTGATTTGTTTTTGGGGAAAAAAAATCCTGTGGTCCTAGCTATTTTCTTTGTAGCTGTTTGGTTCTACAATGCAATTGTACTTCTGAGGATAATCTAAGTTCTTCATATTCTTGAAGACAATTACCACTTCAATTAAAAATCAAGGAAAAAGGCAAATATAGTTTTATCTGTGACCTCAGCGTAGGGAAAGATCTCTTTTAAACATAACACAAAAATCACATCTAGAAGAAAAAGATCAAATCAGTTACATTAAGATGACGAATATAAACCATAAGAAAATGAAAGTATAAGCCTCAGGGTAGGAGAAGATACTGCAATGTAGATTATTGTAATTAATATTAGGATATATATATATATATCTGTGTGTGTGTATACATGTATAAAGAATTCCTTCATTTTATTAAGAATAAGACAACTAAATAGAGAAATGGACAAAAAACTTGGTTACTTTATGAAAGAAGAATTATAAAAAATACAGTCAGTTCTGTTGCAATACTTATTTTGATGATCATTTGCATTCCCTAATCATCACTTCCTTCTCTTTGCTTTGATAAAGCTTTCCACTTTTTTAGTGTTTGTCTCTCGGAGGTGAGTACTCTATATTAACTTACTATTGACTGGTGTTTTACAGTTCTCAAGGAATTTATAATTTAAAAGACAATTTGTTCAAAGAATATATTTTATGATGTAACTTGAAGCTGATGGGCAGGAATGAGTAGATACATGCATCATGTGTGTGTGTGTGTGTGTGTGTGTGTGTGTGTGATGGTGGAGGAGAGGGATAAGTAGCCCTTTATAGTGTCCAGTAAACCATACATCTAACCTTCTGAACGTGTAAGGTCTGTGATCTTTATCCTGACTATGCCTAAGTGTTTTCTTGTGTTAAGTAGACCTCTTGGGCCAATTTTCAGTGATCTTAGACTATAGTGGGCTTTTTGGATTTTTAAAAAATCCAAAAATGTAGTTACTCACCTTTTTGAATGGCTGTCCTATATGGGGGAAATCTTACTTTTCGTTCTGTATTCCCAAGTCATAAGATAGTTTCTTTATCTTTGTTGTAACCAGGGCTCAGGCATGTGATTCAGACTCACACAGTCAGATGCAGTTACTTGAGTTTCAGAGAGAAAAGTGTGAAGAACATGGTGCAGTGTGTAATCTGTTCCTAATGAAGGGAGAGCTGGCATAGAGACTGTCCTTCATGGATAGCAAATGGTGGAGGGTGCAACATGGCAGAATCCTCGGCTCTGAAGAAGTGAGCCGTGGATCTGCTGCCTAGTAGTAGTCATGAATGAGGATTTGGGTGGTGGTGTTGCAGTTTACATAGGCATCAAGCCCTCTTGGGAATTCTATAAGCTCCATATCTTTCATTAATCCCTCTTCTACTTAAACTAGCTAGCATTGCCTCCATCTCTTTATTGATTCCATAGATTCTTGCTTCATTTTAGTTCACTTCAGTCACTCAGTTGTGTCCGACTCTTTGTGACCACGTGGACTGTAGCACACGAGGCTTCCCTGTCCGTCACCAACTCCTGAAGCTTGCTCAAACTTATGTCCGTTGAGTCGGTGATGCCATCCAAACATCTCATCCTCTGTCATTCCCTTCTCCTCCTTCCCTCAATCTTTCCTAATGAGGGTCTTTTCTAATGATTCAGCTCTTTGTATCAGGTGGCCAAAGTATTAGAACTTCAGCTTCAGCATCAGTCCTTCTAATGAATATTCAGGGTTGATTTCCTTTAGGATTGACTGGTTTGATCTCGTTGCAGTCCAAGGGACTCTCAAGAGTCTTCTTCAACACCACAGATCAAAAGCATCAATTCTTCGGTGCTTTGCTTTCTTTATGGTCCACTCTCACATCCATACATGACTACTGGAAAAAACATAGCTTTGACTAGATGGGCCTTTGTTGGGAAGGTAATGTCTCTGCTTTTAATATGCTGTCTAGGTTGGTCATGGCTTCTTTTCCAAGGAGCAAGCATCTTTTAATTTCATGGCTGCAGTCACCATCTGCAGTGATTTTGGAGCCCAAGAAAATAAAGTCTGTCACTGTTTCCATTGTTTCCCCATCTATTTGCCATGAAGTAATGGGACAGGATGCCATGATCTAAGTTTTTTGAATGTTGAGTTTTTAAGACTCTTGCATAGCTGGTGGTTAAATCGTTGTTTAGATAATAAATATGAGATCCATATCTTAGGTTTGCTAGAGAAGTCCTGTCCAGTAGCTTCTCAATTGACCGTTTAAAGTTAGATATGTCTTATGATCTATTGAAAGCATAAGAAAATTAGTAATGAAATGAACAGCTATGTCCCACACTCAGCTTTATCAAAATAGTACATGTAGTCATATTTGCTTCAGATTTTTTAAAGGAGTAAAATATTACAGATATAGCCTAATTACATGACTCTTTTAATTGACTGGGTTTACTTTATTCTTTTCTACATACAAACTTAAAGAGTTTCACATTCTATTGTTTTAATGAGTATCAGCGTACATTTTTGTCTTACCAAAGTCTGAAGTTACTTAGTCTCTTAACCTTCTAATCAGTACAAGGACTGCTGGTTTTCGGTCATCCCTCCTACCCCTGTCAACCTATGTATGTAGGGTGCAAATAATGAAAACCCCAACTATGATTGTTTCATCAAATGACAATTTCTTTTTTCTATATAGCAAGATGCCCAGAGAATACAATTTGGTTAGCAACTCATGAATGTTGGAACCATTGTCTCTGTAATTCTCATGGTCAGTGAGAGCCCTTCAAGCTCTCTTCTGTATTCTTTTGAAATGAATTCATTATTCTTGGAGTGGTTCCTTACGTTCTGATCCAACAAGATATTCTAAGCTCAGCTTGTATATTTTTGCCCCAGCCCTGGAATTAGCCATATTCTCTATGTGTCCCTGGTTTCTTTTTGTGGAGAATGGCATTTAGAAACCAACAACTGCTAATAAGCATGCTCATTGCTAGTGAGTGTTGATGCTCCTAAGTCCCCAAAGTCCTAAAGAATACACACACACACAGACAGACCCAGCATGTATACATACATACACACACTTTGAGGAGAATTTTAAATCCCTATCTATAAACCATGAATCCATTTCAGCACAACAAAGTTATAATTTTCTCCTGTTCTGGGTTTGTGGCTCCCTTCTTTGACAGTGAGAAACCTGGCTTCTGTTAATTCAGTATGTGTCATTATTAGAAGATCAGTCCTCCCTGATTATAACTACCTTCTTGTGACTGTTTGCCTCTTCTCCCCAGTCTTATGCCTTCACCCTCTGCTGGGATGACTTTCTTACCCTTCTGAGGCTCTATCTAGTACCCTAGAATAGTTCACTGCTCCTTCAACCCCGTGAATGTTCTCGTCACCCTGTTCAGGCTCCCATGGCCCACACTAGGCCACCATTGGTATCTATGAAGATATTCTTCAGGGTCCCCTTTGGGATCTGCCAACCCTGTGTTAGGTGTGCTTTCTTCCCCACGTCCCTCCAGACATCTGCCTTACTCACCCCTGCCTAGTGGCTTTGGACTGATTTTTTTTCCCTTCCCTCCCTTCTTTTGTTTCACTGATATAGGTCTTCTCTTTCTGAGGATATCACTGAGGATAGTTTAGATTTTCTTTTTTTCCCCATTAAGTTTTCGTCTTCTACTAGGATTGTTTTTTCTTCTGGATTATATATTTTTCCATTTATTTTGGCCTGTCCTCAAATGTCTGGTGACCCCTATGTTTTCATTCATTTAGTCCCATGTCTTTAAATTTTAATATACTGATTTTTCCCAAATTTATATCACCATTTTGAGCTTCTCTCCTGAGATCTGGACTCATCCAATTTCCTGCTGAATGCCTCCACTTGGGTATCTAAGAAGGGAGTCGAAGATAAGCACATGCAAAATGGAATTCTTGATTTTCCTCTGTAAACTTTTCCTTCTTCATTTTAATATAGGCCAACATCACTCATCTGGTAGCTTAAGCCAGAAGCTCTGAAGTAACCATTGGTTTTTTTTTTTTCTTTTATAGCACATTTCCACTCCTTGAGCAACATCAGTTGGCCTTTTAATTAGAATCTAAAGGGCCAAGAAACAAGCATATCACAGTATTAGTGTGCACAACTAGTACCCACGTCCCCACTCCAGACCCATTCTTCACTAAAAGAACTGAGCACCTTGGAGAAATGGATGATTCCAGGGTGGGCAGAGTAGGTACATACAAGTTGATCCTGGAGCATTTTGTTATGCCAAGAGGTGGGTAAGTGCTGAAAAAGATAATGGGGACAAATCACAAGGACATAGGAGCCAGTTTGAAAATCTCCTGCTTGCCACATCTGGGACAGCTTGAGCAACAAAACAGTTAAGTACAGTAATGAATTATAAAGCCATAGGAAAAAATCAGAATTTATGAATTCACAGTGATAATTGAATGACAGAGGTACATGAATGGTTGAAGAGGGAGGACTCTTACAGTAGGATGCAGAGGCAATGTGGAAAGAATGGTGGAGTTGGAAAATCATCATTTTGCAGTCATCATGGTTAAAATTGGATCAGGCAAGGAAAATCAACAAATACTAAATATAGGGGGAAATTTTGTTAAGGAGTAGAATATTTGTGTGGTCTTAAATATTTCAGTGGTAAGGCAAAATAAGTAACATTAGTACAATGTAGAAATTAGGCAGTACCTTGACCAGGTGATCAAATTAACAGCACTAGGGAGGGACAGACGGACACTCGGTGCCTCTAGACGTGTTACCCGAGAAGATCACAATATTGCCCATGCATCACGGGGAGTACCTAACCTGAATCTAATCATAAGGAAGTTCAGATAAATCCAACAGGAGGAAAATTCTAATTTTAAAATGGAGGGAGATGACTTTATATTCTTTAAGAATGTTAATGTTATATATGTTTCAGAAATGTCCCAGAGTAAAGATGGCTCAGTTGGTAAAGAATCCACCTGCAATGCAGGAGAACCTGGTTTAATTCCTGGGTCTGGAAGATCTGTTAGAGAAGGGATAGTCTACACACTCCAGTACTCTTGGGCTTCCCCTGTGACTCAACTGGTAGAGAGTCTGCCTGCAACACAGGAGACTTGGATTTGATCCTTGGATTGGGAAGATCGCCTGGAGAAGGGAAAGGCTATCCACTCCAGTATTCTGGCCTAGAGAATTCCATGGACCAGTCCATGGGGTCCCAAAGAGTCGGACATAGCTGAGTGACTTTCACTTTCACTTCAAAGAAACTTAAAGAGATTGACACTAAATACAGTATCTCATCCTACACTGGATCCTGAAATGGAGGGGATAAAAATTCTAGGACATTTTTGGGTCAGTTGATAATTGGAGTACAAATAGTAAAATGTTCAGTTCAGATGCTCAGTTATGTCCAACTCTTTGTGACCCCATGGACTGCAGCACCCCAGGCCTCCCAGTCTATCACTAACTCCAGAGCTTGCTGAAACTAACGTCCACTGAGTCGGTGATGCCATCCAACCATCTCGCCCTCAGAAATCCCCTTCTCTTCCTGCCTTCAATCTTTCCCAGCATCAGGGTCTTTTCTAATGAGTCAGCTCTTCACATCAGGTGGCCAAAGTATTGGAGTTTCAGCTTCAGCATTAAACCTTCCAATGAATATTCAGGACTGATATACTTTAGGATTGACTGGTTTGATCTCCTTGCAGTCCAAGGGACTCTCAAGAGTCTTCTCCAACACCACAGATCATGCTAAATTTACTGAAGTTGATAACTGTACTGTAATTATGTAAGAGAATGTTGCATTTTTAAAAAGTACCAAAGTGTTTAGGGATAAAGGCTCATATATGAAACTTACCCTCCAGTGGTTCAGAAATTGTGTGTGTTTGTGTGTGCATACACATAATAGAGGAGTAAAATGTTGACAGCAAGTAAATAGGTGAAACTGTAAATAATATATGGTTACTTTTGGTAGTGTTTTTTAATTTTTGATATTTTAAAAATAATTGATATTATTAAAACAAAAGCATAACCCAAATCTCACCCCTTCTTACTTCTTCCTCCCTTTGTCAGACTACCTTTATGTCTTGCTTGGGCGATTCTAATAGCCTCCTAAGTGACCTCTCTGCTTTGACTCACGCTGCCCCACAAGTCATTTCTTCAGACAACTGGTAAAGGGTTTCTTTTACAGCGTAAGTCAAATAATGTCACTTTTCTTCTCAAGGCTTACCATTTCACCTGAAATAAAAATTTAGTCTTTAACTGGAGTCTTCCAGGCCTGTCTTCTGGACCACTTCTCTCTGCTGTTACCCCTCATTATTCTATGCCACTCATTTTGCTCCCCGTGAACTTCCAGTCGGTCAAATGTGCTCTCCTTTCAGGGGTTTTAGATTTGCTCTTCTCTCTGCTTAAGAACTTATTTGCCCAGACATCTGTGTGGTTTTCTCCCTCCCTTTTGGCCTCTGCTCAGATCTCTGACTTTCTTGGTTAAAACAGCATTCCTTGTTCTCCCTTCTCTTATACTCTATCCCCCTTCCCTGTTTTATTTCTACTTCTCTGCTGTATTTTGAATTTGTTTATTGTCTATTTCCCTTTTAGAATGTAAGCTCCTTGAGAGAGAGAGACTTTGTTTTGTTCATTGCTGTACTCCCAGTGCCTAGAATGGTGCTCTGCACATAGTAGCTTCTCAGTGAATGCTTGAGAATAGAGGAATATTTAAGCTTCAGCACTTAGAAACAGATGAAAACTCAATGCATGTGAGTGGAGCTTCTTGGTTTTGCTAGTCTTCACCATAGGGTGATGAGTTTGGTGTGTGGACAACCAGCTGTCTCTTAGGCAGTTCCCCTGAGAAGTTCCCACCAATTTCCTGGCTGGAAGGTGGAAGAGACAAAAGTGAAGGAGATGTGTAAGTCTGGTTCCTGATGTTATAGAACAAAGTGGGTCCTAGTCTGTTCTCTGCTCTTAATTCTTGCAGGTTTATATGGTCCCCCTCTCCTTTTCTTGTCTTTGAGTACAGTTTCAGTAAGGTGTGAAAGCAAACAAGTGTGTTCGTTCCACCAGTCAAATGGGTTATTTGAATGGAGGTCAAGGCTTCATATACTGCCGCTAAGAAGAACCTGCTTAATCCTACATGGTCTTAGGGAAGTGCAGTTGACTTGGAAACTGAGAGTCCTTTGCTCTTTGGTCATGCCAGCCAATTGAAAGGAGAACTTCTCAAATAAGTGTGTCTCAGCACTAGCCACTTGTGGCTATTAAGCATTTAAAATGTGTTTTATTAGAATTGAGATGTGCTGTATATGTAAAATACTGAAAGACAAAGACTGAATATAAATATCTCATTAAAACTTTTAAAAAAGTTTCATTACATGTTGAAATGATAATATTTTGAGTATATCAAATTAAAATATATTGTTAAAATTAATTTTATGTTTCTTTTTGCTTTTTTAAAATTCAGCTATTAGAAATTTAAAATGACATTATGGATTGCATTATAATTCTTTTGGACAGACCTGCTGTAGAGTCCAACAGTTAGGACAAACACACCTGTCAGTAGTGGTCCTGGATCCTAGAAAACCATGAAAGAATCAAAGGTAGCAGATAGAATTTTCTCCCCAAAGATGGACATTTTTGTGTTTGACTTTGTTGTCCCTCTAGTTATTATACTTTTGTGTACTTTGAAAAGAGCTATTACCCTTGTTAGCTTTTAAAGGCTTTGAGTGCTGAATTGCTAGTAAAGCTCAAGGACAGAATAGAATGGATCTAGATTTTCCCAAACTATACTGTTCTTTTTAGGATTAATGCTGTAGCCTAGATATTCTTGGCTCCCAGAATTTTTAGTTCTATAGAGTAATTCTAGATGATATGAATAGTCTGAAAATGTTATTCTTTCACATATGTAAGCAGATCTTCTAGTTGTTTGAAAATAACCTATAGAAAGATCTACTAACTGAAACAAATGGAGACTACTTCCTTTTGACTGTCTTATGAATAACGCTCATGATTATTGACTAGTACTGGATCAATTTGGCCTCAAAGCCCAATTGATCACACTGTATTCTTCTAGCTGTATTGGCCTTTTACTTCTCTACAGAGGCACAGATTATAGTCAGTTTGGCATTCATTTTTAATTTTATGAAGAGTGTTTCAAATTAAAACCTCCTATCAGATCACTCTCCCTCCTTTGAGACATTAATGTGGTCCTTATATAATTAAGCCATCCACCATTCAAGGTGATTAACAACTTCCAGAATAGGAATTTGAGATTGAAAACACTGTTCCCAATTGCCATCCTTCAGCCTGAAGGATTTGGGAATTACAGCCCCTCATTTATGACTCATCTTTTATCAAAATGCTAAAAGATAAAATCTTCCTTATTTCTCAGTTGCATTCCTTTTTCCTTACTTGTGTTCTTAGTGAGATAATTTGTTCTCAAGACCTGAAGAATTATGTCTGGTTTTTTCCTAAAGGTTGAAAGATACCAGAGTAGGTAGTCAGATTTTATATCCCTCAGGCTAACTTTCTGGGCCCATCCATTTTGAAAAGAATCTTTTTCAAGTGGTTAGTGAGTAATTTTAATATAAAAGTATTCCCCTTTCACAGTTGGAAAAAAGTTTTCTTTCTTGCCTACAGTCTCACTTTTCAGAGGAGAGCACGTTTCATCTTACTGTTTTTCATTTGTCTTCTAGCTACCCACTGTAAATTTCAATTGTACGTTTTTACTGTGTATATAGTTTTTCTATGGTGAGGGATTTGCTTTATTTTTACTATCTCCTGCCTCCTTTTCTCCTCTTATTCTCTAGTTTTGTTATAGTATTAGTTCTGGTAGGGGTTATTTTCATAACATAAATAATAAATTTTGAGTTCATCAACATCAGGTCGTGTTTCTTGACTTTCATTATATGAGATAGCATCTCTCCCTCTTTGTTCTGCTTTTAATTTTACATTTTAGTTATTTTTGGACAATAGTCCTGGGGCAAAAGGGGCAAATGATATTCTTTGCAGTGGCTGAGTATTTGTATGGGAAGTATGCGTGTGTACGTGCTTACTCAGTTGTGTCCAACTCTTTGCGACCCCTTGTACTGTAGTCTACCAGGGTTCTCTGTTCATGGGATTTCCCAGGCAAGAATACTGGAATGGGTTGCCATTTCCTCTTCCAGGGGATCTTCTCCACCCAGGGATTCTGGGAAGGGACCAAATGGCCCAGGTGTTACTTAGGCCTTCTTTTAATTTGCTGCCCCATTTCCTGTTGCTACTCTCTGTCCAGGTTTGGGGCATCTCCCAGTCTTTGCTGATAAAACTGGCTCCTGCTTCTATTGCAACTCTTTCTCATCGTTTAATTTGGGTCTCCTCTACTGTGGTGTATTTATCAGTGTAATCTCATTTGCTATCTGTCTTCCAGAAATTTATCAAAATTTGGTCTCCTGCAGTCTCTACCCCTTTCTCAATGGATTTGTACTCTTTACTGTTCCATCAGTGGAAATTTGGAAGGGAAGAGTAGAGATTAAACACATGAGCTCAGTCTGCTCTCTTGAGCTGGGAGATCTAAAAGCGATATTTGCTTTTCATTTATCTTATGTTGTCCTTGACTATTTTATGGTGCTTTTTACTATTCAGAGTGCTTTTACATAATCTACTAAATCCTCATAACAACCTTTGATGTAGGTGGGACACATATTATTCTGGCTTTACAAATTTGGAAGCTGAGATTAGAGAGGCTAAGTACGGAATTTACCAGGGTCACTCGCCTAAGTAAGTTGCAGAACTGGGATAAAGATTATAGCCTGAATCTTGCAAGTCATAGTGCAGCTAGTTCTATTTTTATTGTACTGTTTTTCAGTGGGTACTGGGTTATTAGTGTTCTTGAATTTTTAGTCCTTCCCCCATCTCTCCCTTCCATTTTCCTTCTGTGACCTTTGCCAAATTTCAGCTCTCCTATTCTCTGTTTTCTTGTAGTGTCTCTCTCTCTCTCTTTTTTTCTTCTGATTGTTAGATGATTGGGCTTTTCTTACTATTTTGGGGAGAAAACTAGGGTTCTCATGAAGCTTTGTTTTTCTGTGGATTAGTATGTATGTGCATATGTAGCTGCTCTTCACCCATTAAATGGCAGTCAAGCTATTTTTTTTAATCAACATTTTTCACTTAACTTTCCATTCTTTGTAAAAATCAGTCATGAAACTAGACAGAAGAATTATTTTGCGTTGGCTGGTGTTATTGGTGACAGTCTGTAAAGGCTACATATAGGTAAGTTTGATGGTATCAGTGTGATTGGTTTCTTTAGAGTAAATTAGACATGCATGCTGAATATAGCACTTACTGAATCATATACATCTACTGCTTGTCAAACTTACTTACTAGGTAAAAGTCAGCCTGCAACTTATCTTCAGGAATAGTGTTTGTGTCCCACACTTCAGTACTATTTTGAAGCTTTATTTACCTAGAGATCTTGGGGATAGACGAGAGGGAACTTGTGATTTATGTGATGCTATGACTTCTTATAGAAAAGACTAGGATTTGTGCCAGCGTGAGACCTTTTTCTGGAAGGAATACACGCGTGCACATGCACACACAGTAACTTCAGTGAGGTTATCTTTACATGCAGGTTTGTTGAGTTGTACAAATACAGGTTGCACATTTTATAAAATGCTATGTGAGTGGTGCCTTCTAGACTTGTGCCAAAAGGCAGACCTATTAGACTGATCTAATATAAGAACTCATAGAGTATAATTTAAAGGAATTATTTTAAGCTTGGGAATCTTTGTTCAACTTTGGTTCTGACTCACTATGACTTCTTTTGTCTTACTTTTTGGTTACATAAAGTTAAAAAAAAATTCCATTTTGTCTACTGCCAAGTTACCTCACAAAGAAGATATTAGGATTGTTAGATTAAAAAAATTATTGTGGAATCTTTTGGAGAATAGTTCTTATGACTAAGTATGTAGCAGTTGTAGATGATAAGTATTACTAGAGTCCCTGCTTATAATTCATAAGTATAAAAACACTTATAGTTAGGTTGTGAAGTTTGAAAATGAACTTTACATGCTTATTACATAGCCATACTGGTTTATTTTTAAGTTGTGCTTAGACTTGCGGTTTATTCTTTTTTCAAAGAGGAATTTTGTTATTTGGGTTCATGACATATACTACTCGCTTGTTTGAAATATTACTGTTCTGACAAAAAAATTTTAATCCTAAATTTTCTAATGTATAACTCCAAATATAAAGCTACTTTTTTTACTTCTCAAGAGAATGTTGATCTTTATTTTTTAACTTAAAATTTTTGACTCTGTCTGCAATAGAGTAATTGAACTATGTGGAAGCAGGAAACATGTGCACACTATTGATACCTTTCTTGCTTCTAAGAAAATGATTTAGATGTAGATATTGTGAAATCTTTATTTAGAGGGGAAATATATGAATCTAGTATAATCCTGTGCTATATGTTTTTAATTGATTTTAGATAGAGGCTGTTAATAGGAAAAGTTAAAATAGGAAAAGATGACAAGGTTTAAAACTTTTCTGATCTTTTTTGTATTAACTTTTTTTCTGCTACATTTAATTGTCTTTTTTATATTTCTTGTGTAAGTTGTATTTTATACAACTATACAAATTATATACAATTTATACAAATTTTATACAAATTATACTTGTATAATTTCTAGATTTCTGAAAAATGTATTTTAAAAAGCTCAAATTTATTTCCATTTGTCATCTCATTCTCCTGTTTCCCCTAGTGCCTGGCTTTACACTTAGTCACTTAATAAGTGTTTGTACTGTACAGAATTGAAGTTTTTACTGTGGGATTGAAACTAGCCCTGTGATAGAGCTGAGAAAACAATTTACACTGGGGCTACACTGGATGTGTAGCCCCAGCTATTGTTTAGTCTCAGGGTGAACCCCTCTGATTTTTTACTTTAAGCATTTCTTAAGTCCCTGTTTGTTCCTAACAGGAGACTGGCTTTGCTTCACCCAGGTTGTTTGATTGTAGCATTGAACAGGATGTTGGATGCTGAGATTAAAGAATGAAATACTTGCTTCTGTTTAGCACTCCTCTCCACTTGAAAATTAAGTGCTTAGAGCTTTAAAAAAGTGATTTTTAAAGTAAGGCAAAACTTTGCCCTCTCCCCTTACTAAACCTGTAGCATCTGGCAGTAGAAAAAAGTATAGTGGGACTTATTGGCACCATGGTGCATAGCACTGAAGAATTCCATATTGTGACAACACATCAAAATAAATTGCTGTCAACAGACCAAAACACCAAGTGCTGTGATTCTGTCTGACGTGTGAAGATTCAGACAGGCTGTCTTGACAAGTTGTGGTGGAGCACCTGCATTTGACAGAAGACAGTGATATAAATCTGATTTGCCTGATATGAAGCACCTAGATATAAGTTAATGCTGGTGACAATAAGTCTGCATAAAATTTCCAAGACATGAGTCTGATTTTATTTTGCCTCTATTATGTGGCATTATTTTTTGGTCACATTTTGATACTCACTTGGTTCCTATTTGTGTTCATAGTTTGGCTTTGAAATATAATTGTGAATAATAAACTCTGAGAAATGTAACAAATTAAGTTTTGTTAGCCCCCTTTATTTTGTAGTATTGTAGAAGGCAATAAATACCACTGCAGTTGCTCAAAGCAAAAGAAAAGCAGTGAAATTTTATTTTATACTGATCATAGCTGGAGTTGTATTAATTTTTTAACTTAGCCCCAAAATATTGAAAACAATGGGTTAAAAGACATGAGCTACTATAAATCTCTCAAGCTGTTTTTGGCTTTAAAAAGCCTCTAGAAGAGGTAAAATCACTGAATAGGTGATTAATTTTTACCTTTCATTACCAATAAATGATAACTTTTTATAGTACCAGCATATATCACAGTTAGTTTAAGAATGTGTAAAACATATCACAGTTCTGGAATTTAATTGTAGAACTTCCTACTAGCTTCTGTTTCAGTTCTTCATGTCACTGCAGATACCTCATTCTGACAGTGGTAAGCTAGTATGAAATGCATAGAGAGAGAAATTTCAATTATATTTTTCTAATTGCATCTTAAAATTTCTAAGAGGTATTAACAACAGGTTCCTTTAGTTAAAAGAGTGAATCCTTTTAAAAGCAAAGGATTCCTGTGGATGGTTTAGATTATATAATTTCTGAAAATTTAGGGCAAGTTTAAAGAAAAAAAGGAAATGACAAGGCAATGTAATTCTTTTCACTTTTTTATAATAACTTACTTGTTTGTAGCATTCATGGTAAGGTGTATTATCCAGATACATAAATCTGTTTTTTTTCCCCCAGTTTCAAAGATACTATTTCATATTGATTTTTATCTCATTTGGAGATTAGTTTCCAAGTATAACCAATTGTTGCTCTATGATGTGAAAGAAACATACAGAAAGAATTCAGTAATCCACCAGAGTTGAGAAATTTTGAAAATAGCACTGTCTACTATATAGTATTTAAAGGCATAAATTATTATTTTTTAAAATTACCATTCATTCTTGACTCTATTGTTATTTTATCCCTTAAAGGCTGCTAATGAGAAATAGAGCCTCATTATGATTTTAAGGATGAGAGAGGAAGGCTTTTAATTAATGATATGTAAATGGTCTTGAATTGATTATGTTAGAATATCAAGAGAGATGGGTAGAAGCTGTGGTGTAATATATTTTAATTAAGAATTAATTAAAAATGATGGCAATTTCATAAAGCCTCACAGAAAATAGTGGAATTTACTTTCTGTCAGGAGTAAATTAGCCTGTGATTAAATAAAGGGCTTGCATTAATAGTGGAGTTATTTTTAAACTGTGTTGTGAAGAATTATGCAATTTTTCCTAAATAAGTAAAATTAAAATTTAATATTTAAAGGTAGGTTTTAAACAGTGGCGGAAAACTAACATGCTTGTGAACCTAATGTTCTTTTGTTAGAAAAATTCTGTGAAAATGTTTTTAACTCCAGCATATATACTGTGTAGCTTTAATAAAAGAATGGACTTTATCCTATTGCCTGATGAGCGGTGGGGTAAGGAGTATGCTTGCAAGCAGCCTTGAGAGTGTTTTTTTTTTTTCCTCTAGGGCTGTTGTGCAGAAGATCTGAGAAAATCCTTTATTTTGTTGATTATTGATGATTATTTTTAAAGGAGGTACTCTTTTGTTGTTGTTATTCTGCCAAGTTTAAAAACATTTCTTACCTACATGTGGTTTTTCATTGTAAATAATACTTCTGCTGAAGGGGAGAACACTTTAGAAACTCTAAAATGTATATATATTTCTTCATGTTGAAATTTTTTATTTCCCTGAGCATGATTTATATTCTAATAGGTGACATTTTTATACACAAAATTTTTGGTAGTTTAGAAAAGGTTTTAAAAGTTTGATTGTAACTTGACTGTAGTAGAAGGAAAGCTGTATAATCTAATAAATGTATATATTTCATTACTATTTTCCTGTATATTCATACAGGGTATCATCTCAGTGTTATAGCTGCTTATATTGGATTATTAGTTAAAAACTTCACATAATATATAGTGACATCTTCAGCCTTAATTCAGTGCTTCATACTTATGAAACACACATTAATCAGTAGTTGAATTTGAAGATTTAATAGATCATTCATCAGTTGTACTCCTGTGGATTTTGTTGTTGTTATTGTTGTTTTTTGCTAAAGTAAAGCTAGTCGCTCAGTCGTGTTCACTCTTTGCAACCCTGTGAACCGTGGCCCGCCAGGCTCTTCTGTCCATGGATTTCTCCAGGCAAAAATACTGTGGTGGGTAGAAGATTCCCTCCTCCAGGGGATCTTTCCAACCCAGGGATCAAACTTGGGTCTCCTACATTACAGGTAGACTCTTTATCTTCTGAGCCACCAGGGAAAACCCTGTTTTTTGCTAAGCAGCTTAAAAAAGGATGCGAATTTTTCTTTGTCAGTAACTACTACCATTCATTGTCTCACTGCCTATGTTTGAATCTTTTATGTGAAATTTCAGAGTACAGCCATGTTTTATGAGGCCGCTGTGATGTTTGAAACTCAGAAATACAGTTGTGAGGGACTTCCCTGCTGCTCCAGTGGCTAAGACTCTGTGCTCCTAATGCAGGGGGCTCAGGTTCCATTCCTGGTCAGGGAACTAGGTCCCACATGTTGCAACTGAAGTGAAAGTGTTAGTTACTCAATCATGTCTGACTCTTTGTTACTCCATGGGCTGTAGCTTGCTAGGCTCCTCTGTCCATGGAATTTGCCAGGCAAGAATACTGGAGTGGGTAGCCGTTCTCTTCTCCAGGGGATCTTCCCAACCCAGGGATCAAACCCAGGTCTCCTGTATTGTGGGCAGATTCTTTACCATCTTTACAATTCTTTACCATCCCTGAGCCACCAGGGAAGCCCTGCTGCAACTTAGGGCAGGTGCAAATAAATAAGTAGAAGTACTTTTTAAAGAAAAACTACAGTTGTGAGAAAGAGGGGAGGGGATGAACATGCCTTGGTTCCCCTGCTAATGATTACCATTGCTGCTGATTATTGACATTTCCTAGTCACTGGAGTATATGAAAATATATGCATTATTTTAAAAGTTGCCATAACCCTGTGTATATACTTACATTCACCTGTAATGCTTCTTACGAAATGTTTTGTATGTATCTCTCTGTGTTATGATGTGTCATTGCTTTCATCTTAATGCTGATTTTAAGTTGCAAAGACAGTTTTAAAAAGATGAAACTTATTAACATGTATAATGTTAATATGGCCCTTTTTAAGGGGAGATCATTTCTTTTGATGATAGTTTTAAAGAATATTTTTTACTTTAGATTTGGGAACAGTCTTTTTTTCTTTTTTTTTTGACTGTTCCACCAGCATGTGGGATCCATTTTCCCCAACCAGGTATCAAAACCCTGGCCCCTGCATTGGAATCCCAGAATCTTAACCACTGGACTGCCAGGGAGGTTCCTGGGAATCTTTTTTTTTTTTTAATTTAATTTTTTATTGAAGTGTAGTTGAAAGTGTAGTTGATTTACGATGTTGTAACAGTTTCTACAGCAAAAGGACTGAAGTTACACACATAGACATCCTTTTTTAAAATATTCTTCTCCATTATAGTTGATCACAGGATATAGTTCCTTGTGCTATCCAGTTGAACCTTGTTTTTTGGGAACAATTTGACATGTCATGTGATTTCTAAGAAAGTTTTAGAGGACTAAATAATCCATCAGCACCTTGATGAAGCTTTTGTGGTAGCTACTTTGATTCAGTCTTTTTGTTTTTTTTAAGGAAAAATTTAAGAGATCCAGTATGGTTTTATTTTGGAGTTTAGAAGGTAGAAAAGAAGGGTTAAGGGAATGAAAGAAGGGTTCAACCCTAAACGGTTGAAGAGGTTTTATAAGATCAATGCCAGGTATTTGATTTCTGTATACTATTAAATATCATTATTTTTCTTCATACTTTATATTTACTGTTACTATTATTATTTTTCTTTGTAATTCATATTTGTTTTTATCTTTATAAATAAAAGTTGAAACATAAAGAAATGACCTTAGAATGAAAGCAGGTAAGATTTGGTTGACTTTGTGGAAGAGCTCCTTGACCACTAGTGTGAAAAGTAAGTACTCAGTCTGTGATTCTCAGCATCAGTTGGTCTAGATATGCCTGCAGTCAGGGGTCTGATCAGAAACTTGCTCAAAGGCCCTTCAGTTCTGTTATTCAGTGTGCCTGTATTGATCCTATGTTTCACAGGAAGGTATAGCTTTAGTTTCATGAGAATGAAATATCCTAATTAATTTGTTGTGCATGGCACAGGACACAGGCTTCTTGTTGCTCTTTTCCTGGTGACTCAAAAGAAAAGAGAACTCTAGTAGATGTATATTTAGGGACTTAGACCTTTCTACTTTGTAAGGAAAGACATCGGGTCTAGAAAGAAAATACATAGATCTATTAAAATATAATTTAAATCAGAATATATTGAATATGTGATGAATTAAATTTTTACTAATAGGTTTTTTGTTTTTGCTTTTGTTGTTTGTTTTTAATACTCTGCTTACTAGAGAATGGGAGACAATTAAATTCCCAAGAATCTGGATCTCAACATGCTATCAGTCGTCCCAGCTATTGTAGTATAACAATGACAGCTACCATTTATTGAGGACTTATTGTTTTCCATGCTGTGTGAGAAGTTCTTTACTTGCATTAGTTCATTTCATGCTCATATGAGCTCTAAGATATGGGTCACTGGCTCTCTTTATGTTTTCAAGATCTTTTTCTGTGCTGTATAGAATTTTTGAGAACCCTAGAGATCTTTTGGTTATGTAGTTTAGATCTATCAATAATCACCATACTAGAGATTTTTAAAAGTTATTAGTTTATTTTAAAATAACAGTAGTAAACTAATTGCATTTTGATGTTTTAAAAATAAAAAAAACTCATGGTTTTCAAAAGAAAAAATTAGTTAAAAGAGTGGCGTTGTTTTGCATTTTTTTTGGCAACTCTTTTCAGTGTCTGACTTCAGCAGCTGGTTTCTCATATCTGCTTTGCATCAATCTGTTGTGATATCATACTTCGTGTGGCCCCCTAATACACTTCATTGAATGCTCGTGAGCAAATGAGAGTATAAAGGGCAATAGTAATATTTTGAAAATAGTTTTGACCTTGCTGGAACCATGAGGATACCTTAGGGGCCTGAGGGTACATGGGCTATACTTTGAAAACCACTGATTTAAGAAGTATAATCAGTCAGTTCAGTTGCTCAGTCATGTCCGACTCTTTGTGACCCCATGGACTGCAGCACGCCAGGCTTCCCTGTCCATCACCAACTCCCAGAGCTTGCTCAAACTCATGTCTATCGAGTTGGTGATGCCAGAAAGTATTATAATTTTTTACAAATAAACATCATTGCTTACTTCTGATATTATAGCTAATAAGTATCCATTTTTCTTTGTATTTTTTGCTCTCAGCTTTGACACTTAAAGGATCAATCCATAATTGTAATATCACTAAGTTGAATGTAGTAGCTTCCTTTATTTTAGATTCTAATTTGGAGTCTTCACTAGAATATTTTGGAAATCTATTTAATTTTGCATTAGGAGGCACTTTTTTAATGTTAACTGTGGGGGTCAGTTTTCAACCAGTTCAATTCTAGCATAGTATCTTTGAATGTGAAAGGCAGTACATTAATATTTAACTTAATATTTCCAAAACTTATAAATTAATTCCAGGAGAAAACTGCTAAAATTGTATGTAGCACATAGAGGTTCTAGCTTCATATGAATATGAATATGGAGAATTGAGGTATTAGTAGAAATTCTGAAGTAAAGGGTTTTATAAGGTTTTATAAAGGGTTTTGAAGTAAAGGGACTGCAGCCATGAAATTAAAAGATGCTTGCTCCTTGGAAGAAAAGCTACGACCAACCTAGACAGCATATTAAAAAACAGAGACATTACTTTGCTGACAAAGGTCCGTCTAGTGAAAGCTGTGGTTTTTTCAGTGGTCATGTATGGATGTGAGAGTTGGACTATAAAGAAAGCTGAGTGCCAAAGAATTGATGCGTTTGAACTGTGGTGTTAGAGAAGACTCTTGAGAGTCCCTTGTACTGCAAGGAGATCCAGCCAGCCCATCCTAAAGGAAATCAGTCCTGAATATTCATTGGAAGGACTGATGCTGAGGCTGAAACTCCAATACTTTGGTCACCTGATGCAAAGAACTAACTCATTGGAAAAGACCCTGTTGTTGAGAAAGATTAGAGGTGGGAAGAGAAAGGGATGACAGAGGATGAGATGGTTGGATGGCATCATTGACTCGATAGACATGAATTTGAGCAAGCTTTAGGAGTTGGTGATGGACAGGGAAGCCTGGCCTGCTGTAGTCCATGGGGTCACAGAGAGTCAGACACGACTGAGCAACTGAACTGAACTGAAAGGGTTTTGTAGGCTACTTGGAATTTTTACACATTAATTTTTAATTGTCAAATATTTCAAGCACATGGCCATCCGTATTCCCTCTTGTTAAATTGACTAAATATTAAGACTGCTTAATATCTGCTTTAGATATTTATTAAAAAGAAAAAAACAACAGTTTCTATATGATTGAAGATTCCGTCCCATCGGTCCATTAACTTTCTTATCTCTACTTGAATGCTTGAGTGCTGCTTATGTTATAGTTGGTGCATGTTGTTTCTCATTTGAATTAAAAAACTCACTATATATTTATGTCTTTTTAAATAATACATAGTTAGCATTTTTAGAATTTATTAAATAAAATGTATATATGCAGTGTGTATATATATGTGTATGTTTGTATAATTTTGTAGCTTGCTTTTTGCCCTCACCATTGTTTTCCAGGTTTATCCAGTTTGATAACTGTGGATCAGTTTCATTCATTTTAACTGGTTTGTAGTATTTGATCTTGCAAATAAATTTCATGTTTATTTCAGTGTTGATGGATTCTTAAATTGTTTCCAAAGTTTTACTCATTTAAATACGCTTGTACACATATTCTTATCCACAGGCAAGAATTTCTCTGAGGTTTATAACTAGAAATGAAAATGTTGGGTTACTGAGTATATATGTATTTGATTTTACTTGAGGTTGCTGGATTGCTTTCTGAAATGGTTATACCAATTTACACTGCCACCAGCAATAAGACTGTGCTTAGTTTAGTTCTGGAATTATGCACTTAGTTTTCAAAATGAGAAACTAAATTCACTTAGGACCTTAGTCTACTGTGTCTTTATGTGTTGGATATAGATAACAGTAGTTTTTAAGTTGGACTTTTGGATATAGTCATTTGTATTTTGCTTTTTTTGGAATTACTAGTTTGTTGTCTAGAGGAATTCTTCTGAGGAATTCTTCTGAGTTATTAGTAAACTGACAAGAAAAACACAAAAGTCATTCAGTTAAATATACTTGTATCCGTATTTTCTTTAGGCAGCAATATTTTTGACTTGCCAGATCTGATATATGCAATTGCACTGCCTAGACAAAGTTTCCATATTTCAGAGTAATTAATGGTTTATGTAGAAATTCTTTGACTATATTTTTGTTTGTCAAACATAATTTATTAGAAATCAAAACCATAATATTTAGGATAGGACCGAAATTAAGGTTAAGTTGTGACTTTTTGCTATGCATGTCACAATAAAAATCTGTCATAACAGAACCCTATAAAAGGGGAGATGGGAATAAATACTTTACAGCTCTTCTGCTATCTGGCACCATTCTTTAATGTATTCTAAGACTGTAATAAAATTTTACTGGTTGATCATTTAAATGCAAGGTTAGAAATAAATTTGATGATCCATCTGGAAAAATAAGACTGGTCAGTTTTTAAAACTACTCTTGACCTTTCAATTAGCATATCAACTTGTAGTAGACCAAACAAAGCAGCTTCAGGCTGTAGTTAAACAGCTTATTTATAACAGAGAGTTACTGAACACAAGCTTCTCTCACAGATTAAAAGTTTTGTAATGTATTTAGAATGTTCAATTTATTTAATTTATTAGGAAATCAAAAGGAACATAGAGTTCTAAACATCGTTCTGACAGATCTGTTTGCTTTTATTTCCATTAAAAGTATTTTAAAACCTTTGATTTGATAGCGAAAATCAGTAATATAAGTCACCTTCTTTGTTCTAGGGTAAACAGAACGCAAGCTTTCTGCAGTTCCCTTGATCAATGAGAAAATGCCTTATAGCAAAACCACATGGAGAGAATGTAGCTGTAGGTGATCCCCTGAGAGTTTTTTGATTGGAGCAGAGAGTTTGGTATTGAAAGAAGAGGGAGACAGACAGGTTATTTGAAAATATTCCCATTAGACCAAATGCTTATGTTGGAGCTATGCTACAACATTTTTCATGCAGAAAGTGCAACTTTATCAGTTTTAAAGGTTAAAGGCTATTCATTGCATGATTGTAATAATGTCTTTCTACTTTGGAAATCTTTGTATACTTCTACACTCCATTAACCAGTTGCCCAGAAATTTCATTTATTCACATGCTGCTTATCAGTCCTTCTAGGATTTTATTTTGGAAATACATTGTTAGAAAATTTATCATTTAGTTCTTAAAGTCAGTGCAAATGCAATACATATTCTTCAGCTAGTATTCACTTGTCAAGTTTATAGCTAGCAAAAGGAGAGATAAGTTTGATAATTTGATAACAAATTATTGATATATGTACCATGTTAATGATTATCTTAGGAATTCTAGTATCACTAGATGCACAATCTCAACATTTACTTTGCTAATCAGTTTGATGTACAAATTAAACTTTGTACTTACTCATTTTGGTGCAATTTAGTTAAAATACTCATGGTATAACATGAATATGTGCTTAATTTTGAATATCTCAGCAGTTTGCTTTGAAGTTTTCATTCAGCCAAACTGTTAGGAAGCTTGAGATTTCAACCTCCCTTTCCTTAAATTTAAAAAACAAGCAACAAAGTAGAAATATTTTAGTGTTTTTCTGAAAGAGGAGAAGCAAAAGTAATTGTTTTAAGAAGATTCTAATTGAAGAATTAAAGTGCCTTGGTCTTGGGAAGGTTGGCTTGGTCCTGGCACTGCTCTGTGGCAGTGCAGCTCCAGATGCCTGGCCAAGCATCCCTTACCGACATCTGGAACCAGTTGCAATACATCACTGTCAAAACTGCTCTCTATACGTATCTGCATTTACACATTAGTTACCCACGCAGCACTCATCAAAAAAGCTGAACAATCTTGACATGGTGTCCCTTGTGGAACTGCAAAGGTGAACCGAAGTTGGGAGGCAGTGTCTCGCGTCACTGTCTGCTGAGCTCTTACAACAGGAAGCCTGATTAAAAGTGAAAGGAAAAATTTCTCAGTTGCCTCAGCTCTGTAGACCTCAGTATAATTTTTTATTTACAAAAGGGATTTTTTTTGTATTATGTAAAGCAGATGTATTGTGAGCACCAAACTGATTTTATTTGTTTAGAAATGGGAAAACTATTTTCAGCTTTTAGTTGAAAAAAAGATTGCTTTGTATATTTCTTAGATTTACTATTAGCTGTATAATTTCTTTTATGTATCATTTTATAGAAAATTAGAAAAAACACAACCATAAATTATAGATAAAATATTCATAACACTGTGTCACTTTAATTGAATAATAGTATAAAATTTGAAACAGTTGACCTTTGCTTTTATATTGGTGATAAAAAGCAATGTTTGTACTTATTAATTTTCAAAAAGCTGAATAATAGAAAAGGAAAAATAGTTATTGTAGATGTTTGGTATTGTATATTTAAATGTGATTTTGAAAAAGAAATAAAAATTTTGACAAAAAATAAATATTGGCCCTTTACATTAAGAACTACTCAGGAGTCTTTGCAACCACATCTCCTACAATAATATTATTACTAATAGTTATGATAATAATGGCTGACATTTACTGGACTTTTTTTAATGTACTAGAAACAGTCTTTCTGATTTATATGGATTATCTCATTCAAAATTAATAAATGGGGGTACTATTTCTCCCATTTATTGGAAGGAGAACCATGCTAAAGGAAGTTAAATGGCTCGCCCAAATTCACACAATTAAGTGGTGGACCTGGATTCAGCCTCCTCACAGTCTGATTTGAGTTCACACTAGTTTTTTTTTTTTTTTTGGTATCTCTGTTTCTTATTTATTGATTTGTATGTTTTACTGTTATTATAAAAATTTTCAAACATACTGAAAAGTAGAGAGCACAGTGAACTCTTGTATAAAACCATCAACCAGACTTAACTGCCATCAATATCTTATTCTTGTTTCATATGTCCTCCCACAACTTTACTTCCTGCCAGAATATTTTAAAGTTAACTCCAGACACCATGTTATTTCTCCTGAAATACCTCAGTTTGCTTTTAAAAAAGATGCTTTCTTCCTTATAAAAACTACAGTGCCATTTCACACCTCACAAAATTAACAGGAAGTTATTTAGTTAACAAGACTTTCTTAATGTCATCTAGTATCTGTTTAGGTTTCCTGATTGTCTAACTTGTCTTTTTTTACAGTTGGGTTGTTTGGATTGTGATCCAAAAATGTTCATTCACTATATTTGATTGTTATGACTCTTTAACTGTCTTTTACACTAGAACAGATACCCCTGCCCCCTCACTGTGCTTTTCCATATACCGTTGGCTTTTTGAAGAAACCAGATGGAAACCAAATGGTTATCCCATAGACTGCCTCACATTCTGGATTACTGATTCTTTTTCTGTTTTAAAAAATTGAATAGTGAATTACTGAATTACACCTGATGTGAAGAGCTGATTCGTTGGATAAGATCCTAATGCTGGCAAAGATTGAGGGCAAGAGGAGAAAGGGACAACAGAGGATGAGATGGTTGGATGGCATCACTGACTCAATCGATGTGAGTCTGAGCAAGCTCTGGGAGGTAGTGAAGGGGAAGGAAGCTCACAGTTCATGGGGTCACAGAGCCGGACATGACTTAGCAGCTGAACAGCAACAACAGAGGGATTAAAATGATAATTTCCAGTTATGTTTTTCCTTCTTCATTTATTAGCCAGAACTCTTTCAGAGGGCTTTATTTGATCCACTAGGGCTGTTTGGTTTCCCTGAAATACAGTTCAGGCAGTATGAAATGCTTAATTCTTTTCCTTTACTGATCAGATGTGCCTTAAAATCCTCCAGTGGTGTATACGTTTTCACTTGTTTCTTTCTTTTGCTCTTTCTTTCTTTTAGTTGTTATTATGAAGTTTTGGCTTTTTGTATGTGCAGTGTGTTTTAATCAGTTGCATTATACTTTTTGATGCTGAAACTGCTCCACATTTGTCCTATACGAGCTCCTTCTGTGTCCTTTTGACAAGATTTTTTTTTATAACTTCTTACTTTCTGGCACAACAAAAATGCCAGGCTCACCTTGATAGTCCCTGCATTAACCCTGGAATCTGCCATTTCTCCAAAGAGTTGTGGTTCTTTTTATTGAGGAATGATATGTCAAGACCACAATATGGGTACTTATTGCTACTGGATTCTTTGCTTTTAGGAAAAGAGAGGGGGGAAAAAGTGAGTTCTCATTGATAATTCTAATTCAGATTTGTACTTCTTAACTAGGTTAACTTGTTACCTTCTTTGATCTTGTACTTCTTTATGTTAAATATTAGATTCCTAACAGAATTAACATATTATTTATTTTCTTTATTTTTATATTTCTAATGGTTTCAAAATAACAATCTAGACTATTGAATGAAGTTAAATTCCTCTTTGCAGTGTTTTGGGGGGAGGGCCCTCAGATTATATCTCTCTAAAGATGTTCAAGCCACTGTGAGATTGGATTGATAGATAGTTATATCATTTAATTAGTCTTCAGTGGTTTTTTTTTGTTTTTTTTTTAGTCTTCAGTTTTTAAGATTGTTTTCCTACATGACTTGGAACCTGAGCGGACTCCTTTCATCTCAGTAGTTATTCTCAGCCTTCACTTACCTAGGGTCCCACACAGCATTGGTCCTTTTCTCTGGGAGTGATTTTTTTTTTTTGGTGAGTTGTGGATTCCATGACTGTTCCTCTGTACGTTGCCATTGCTGTTATTGGATGTTTGGCCACACCTTTCTATATTCTTGGTTTCCCTGTAGGCTCAGACAGTAAAGAATCTGCCTGCAATGCAGGATATCTGGGTTTGATTCATGGATTGGGAAGATCCCCTGGAGAAGGGAATGGCTGCCCACTCCAGTATTCCTGCCTGGAGAAAGAATTCCATGGACAGAGGAGACTGGTGGGCTATGGCTCATGGGGTCGCAAAGAGTCAGACACGACTGAGCAACTAACATATTCTATATTCTACGGTTTGGGGGAAGATTCCTTGTCACCTACTTTTGTTGAAGATGTCATGTGTAGGTTATTCTTCCCTGATTGCTCTGTCTGGTTATGATGATGAAATTTGGTGAGATTTAAAAAAATACTGACACTGCTATGTTCTTATTTCTGAAAGTTCCAGAGTCTGTGTCATCTTAACTACTGTATGATTTTGCTTCTGTGATGCTCTGATATACAGCTTGACTTAAAAAGTTTTCCTTTGAGCTTTATTGTTGGGTGCTAATTATTGAGGTTTGATTAGGAAGAGGAGTAAACAGAGGGAAGGATTTAATATTTACAGCAATACATTCCTGCAATGTGCCAAGCAGTGCTGGTGATGATGAAAATATTACATTGTCTTGCTGAATCCTCATAATACCACCATAAATTTGTGTTGTTTTGTTTTTACAGGCTAGAAAACTGAGGGTTAGCAAAGTTAAGTAACTTGCCTAAGAGTATTTGGCTAGTAAGTGACAATACTGGTTTCAAACTGAGACTTATCTGGCTCCAAGGCCTGTGCCTTTCTATTTACAGCATGCTTACTTTCTCAGAACTTTTTGTAACAAGGCTTGCATAGGCAGCTTACTTTACCAAAAAGTTTTAGATTGGATCATAAGAAACAAATGTATCTTGTCTACACTCAGGTTAATGCTCTGAAAACAAGTGTGCTTATTATAGGATATCTGTAAAGAGTCTTCTGTTATTTTGTAAAACAGTAGCTTTAAAGGTTGAGAATGACATTTAAAAGGCATCTTGTCCTGGGTTCTTTTTTAAAGATGAAGGAATTAAAACATATACTACCATAAAATGTATGTGACTTTCAGATTCCTACGAAAGTGCCAGAATGGTATTGCATAATGGAACATGGTCCTGCCTGCTACCTGAACTCAGCAGTGTTCTGAGTCACCAGTGAAAGCTGGCTTTTGCTCATGTCCTCGCCTGTCTTAGCATTATGCCAGGAAGCAGTGATAGGTCTACGGAGTAATGGTTTATGGAGATGTGAGTCCACTTTGCTACAGATGAGCTTTAAGATAGGTATTTTACAGTTCTATTATCAGCTTCTACTTCTGGAGAAGAAAAAAATGAAATTGGATTATCTATGAATAATCATTTTAGGCAACAGGATGGTTTTAGCACTTCAAAAAGGGATGTTTTTCTTTCCTTTCTCCCCTTATTCTTTTCTTCCCATTTTCAAACAGCAGTTGCAGCAAAGTAGTAGTGATATCTCTATTCCTTAGGTGTCAAACATCAGAATTCAGCTTAAATTTTGTTCAGTTTAACTTAAAAAACTCCATTGAGATATAATTCACATGCCATACAGTTCAGCCACTTAAAGTGGATAATCAGTGTTTTTTAAAGCATAGTCACAGAATTGTGTACGATCACAATAGTTAATCTTAGAAAATTTTTACCACCTCCCTAAAGGAACCTTATACCCATTTACTACCAATTCTTCCCTTACCCCCAGCTCAGTCTGTTCAGTTCAGTTCAGTCGCTCACGTCCAACTCTAGGCAACCACTAATCTACTTTCTATCTTTGTAGGTTTGTCTGTTCTTGACATTACAAATCCGTGAAACCATACGATACGTGGTCTTCTGTGATTGACTCAGCATTGTGTTTTCAGTGTTCTTTCATGTTGCAGTATATATCAACATCTCATTTCTTTTTATTGAAGAATAATTTTCCATTGAGTGGATGTTTTATTTATCCATTCATCAATTGATAGGACTTGGGTTGTTACACTTTTTTTAATGTTATGAATAATGTTAAGAACATTCTTGTACACGTTTTTGTGTGGACATATAGTTTTACTTTTCTTGAATATATACCTTGGAGTGGAATTGCTGCATCACGTGGTAAAGTGACTCCATGCTAACCTTTGAGTTATTACCAGACTTTTTTTCCAAAATGGCTACACTATTTTCCCATCTGTGCTCTATGAGGGTTCCAATTTCAGTTTAACTTTAAACAGTATCATTAATCAGGTGATTATTGCTTGCTTTGTCTGAACCAGAGATTCTTCTAGATGCTGGGAATACAGCAGTAAACATGGCTGACAATTATGCTGCCCTCAAAGATCACACACTTTGGTGCAGAGGGACAGACAAAAAAAATAAGTAAGTAAGTAGAATAATTTCAGAGCATGCCTAGTGTTGGGAATGTTTGAGGAAGTTTCTATGAGAGAAGAACATATATGAACTGAGACTGAGAAAAGTAGCTGGAGAGGCAATTACAGAAGCTAAAACTCCAAAAGCATCATCTTTTGATAACTTTCTAAGGTGAGAATGCTGTTGTGGTAGTGGTTAAGACTTATAATAGACCAATTGTTTTTACTCTTTTTGTGATTTATTTACATCCTCTGCCTGTTTTTATCCTAGGCTTATTTTTCTTATTGATCTGTAGCAGTTCTATATATTTTGGATTCTAATCCAATAAAACAAGGACAAAGGATATGAAAAAATTAACAGACAAAGCAATAGAAATAACTATTAACCATGCAAACAAAATTGCCAATCCTTACTCAAAATAAGAAAAAATAACTGCCATTTAACTAGTGTTTACTGTGTGCTATGCACAATTCTAGATACTTCATATATATTAATTCATCTAATTTTCATAAGAACATTTGAAATTGAAGTATTATTGCCCTGTATGATTTATAAGAAAGTGGAGTCACAGGGGTTAAGTTACTGTCCCATGGTTGCACAGTGAATGTAGAACCAAGTGAGTGAGAGAGCCAGGAGACAGCCCCAGAGCCCACATGCTTAACCACTACCTTCTGCTGACTTTTAAGAGTCAAAAGAAAGTAAAACTTCATTGAACTACCATTTTTAAAAATTTATTAGATTGATAGAGATCAAAAAACGTAATATCAGTGTGATGAGAAGGGTGTAGGGACAGACACTCATACAAATTGCTGGTGGAAATTGTTATAACCTTCTTTGGTGGGCAGTATGGCAATATCTATCAAAGTTTTAGTAATATATTACAACATGACTATCACTAACCCTGCTGTATGATATGCAGGAAAGTTGTCAAGAGAGTAAATGCTATGAGCTCTCATCACAAGGAGAAAATTTTTTCCTTTTCTCTTTTGTTTTATTGTATTGATATGAAAAGATAGATGTTATCTTGAATCATTGCCATAATCACATCACAAGATATATGCCTTAAATTTATACAGTGATATATGTTAATTATTTCTCAATAACACTAGGAAAATATAATTATAAAAAATAAGTAAATCCCAAAAGAACAATTTTAACGTACATAATCCTTTGACCCAGCAGTTGCAATTCTTTGAATTTAGCTTTTATATATATTTGCAGATAAAAATCTTACATATATATATATATATTTATTCAAGAATACCTAATAGCACTTGTTAAAATAGTATAAGCTGGGAAATAATCTAAACGTTCATTAGTAGGGAACTCAATAAATAAATTATGTTACCTCATTCCGTGTAATACTGTATAATCCATAAAAGAGAATGATGAAATCCTTTATGTGCTAATATAGAAAGTTTCCAAAATATGTTAAATCAGTAAATTAAGGTACAGAACAGTGTGTATATGTATTAATAAAGGAATAAAGTGATAGAAATATATATTTACTCTGTGTATGTATTTAAAATAGTGTGTTTATGTGTATGTACACATGTATTATGTAAAAATATTTCCAGGCACACATATGAAACACATGAAATTATTTGCTTCTGGAGGAGAATAATGTGTTTGCATTCAGGAATAGGAAAACAACTTAAAAATATTGTACCTTTTGTATTTTGAACTGTTTTATCTTTTGTTGTTGTTGTTCAGTTGCTAATTTGTGTCTGACTCTTTGCGACCCCATGGACTGCAGCACGCCAGGCTCCTCTGTTCCAGTATCTTCCCGGAGTTTGCTCAGATTCATGTTCACTGAGTGGTGATGCTATCTAACAATAGACATTAAAATTAAAATATACTTAAAAAGAAATATAGATGCCAATAATTAAGGTTGATAAAAGGCCATTTTGAATTATTTTGCAGTTGGTTTTTCAAATAGTGAGGCTGTCAAGAATATTCATTCATAGTGTTTGTTTTTTTTTTTAAAGTTTTTCTAAAAGATAGCAAATGAAAAATGCACCCATGGTTGGTGCTAGCCTCTTGAAATGGTGGAAACATTCTACGAGCTGAGCCAATACCATGTATGAACAATTGCTGCACTAAACTACAAACTGCTTCCCATTTGTAGTGCTCATCCTACAGCTCCTTCATATCATCAGAAACTTCAGACATACTTTGGTAGACAAGAAGATTTGGACTATAAATGAGAAATGATAGGAGGATATATTTTGCAAGAATGTGAAAAATCTCCTACCAAATCTCAGTCTTAGGCTGTAACCAAGGCATCTACATACATATAATTGTCTGTTTGCTAGTGTTACACCTTGCTGTTCTTTGTTATTCATGAGATTAAATTGGACTCTGCTAATGTCAAGGGACAAGAATTGATATACATAATACTAGCTCTTTGTTATTGTTGTTTAGTCACTAAGACTCTTTGCGACCCCATGGACTGCAGCACACCAGGTTTTCCTGTTCTTCAGTATCTCCTGGAGTTTGCTCAAACTGATGTCCATTGAGCAGGTGATACCATCCAACCATCTCATCCTCTGTCACCCCTTTCTCCTGCCTTCAATCTTTCCCAGCATCAGGATCTTTTCCAACAAGACAGCTTTTGGTATCAAGTGGCCACAGTATTGGAGCTTCAGCTTCAGCATAAGTTATTCCAATGAATATTCAGCGTTGATTTCCTTTAGGATTGACTGGGTTGATCTCCTTGTCCAAGGGCCTCTCGAGAGTCTTCTCCAACACCACAACTCGAAAGCATCAGTTCTTTGGCACTCAGCCTTCTTTATGGTCCAATTCTCACTGTTTGTACCAAAGCACAAAATATTTGGAAAGAACAAAGTCTAGGAATGGGAGTTGGCACTGTATCGTTTAGACTAGAAATGTATGGTACTAATCTAAGAAGATTTTATGAAGAGAATAAGGTAGAATTTTGAAAGTAGAAAGGAAATGGATTTTTTGGGGGGAGAGTGTTAGAGTTTTCAGGGAGATCATCTGTAAGGGATGAAAAATTTTTGTCAGTATAGAAGGAAAAGTTGAAAGCAGCATGATAAGATGAGGTTTTTTTGGAGCTTAACACTCATGAGAGAGGAATGGTTTAGAATGTGGACTTTGGAGTCAACATGGATTTGGGTCCCAGTTTCATACTTCTCAGCTAGGTTGTCTTGAAGAAGTAACTTTATAACTTCTATGTGTTACTTTTAAAATTTCTCAACTGGTGATAATTCTAGTACTTAACCTCAGAGAGTGGTTGTGATGATTATATGAAATTAGGCATAAATGCATACAGCCAGGTGCCTTGTGGGCTTCCCTGGTGTCTCAGCAGTAAAGCATCCACCTGCAATGCAGTAGTCACAGGTTTGATCCCTGGGTTGGGAAGATCCCCTGGAGAAGGAAATGGCAACCCATTCCAGTATTCTTGCCTGGGAAATCCCATGGACAGAGGAGCCTGGCAAGCCACAGTCCATGGAGTCACAAGAGTCAGACACAATTTAGTGACCAAATCACCACCACCAAATGTGTTGTACATAGTAGGTGCTCAACTGTTAATGATAAGTTTGAGAACCAGTTGAGTCTAATTTTTGTAGATCTGAAAAATCAAGAAGCAACATGATATATAATGAGAAATGTACTTAGATTCAGAAAATCTGTCACTTGTACAAGTCTGTAGATAGATGAATATACTTTTCGTGTTAGTTCAGTTAGAATGAAGTGAGATTCAAAAGTGAAGACAGATAAAGAAATAACTTAATAAAAACAAATATTTTGTCTTTCCTTTCACCCTTCCCACCCCCTCAACATGTAACTCACTTCACATTTAACTTGAGATTGAATGTGGTAATGAGAGAATACATAGGAGTTCTCAAGATACATTAAATGCTCAAGAAATGCTAATTTTACTCATATAATTCTTTATCTCCCCCTTCGAAAGTATTACGTGGGAAATAACTCTTGAGAAACAGTATTCTTGAAAGTAAAGGATAAATGGAAAGATTGAGGGTAGAGGCAAGCACTGATTACCAGGTAGTTGTAAACTCTAGTTGTGTTGGATGAACAGTTATAACTTCTTACATAGTAAAAGTTAACAAGATTTAACATGAGCAGATAAGAGAAAAAAGCCAAAGATTTATGGGGAGTTTAAAAGCTTGGAAACCAGAGGACATATTGGTCCTGCTAACTCTAATAGAGTTAGGGAAGATGTTTTCGATGTGTTTAGTTTTTCATGACTGTGTAACATCCAAGTATATACATTGTGTGAACAACAAGAAGTGAACGTTTGAAGATCGGATAAGAGAAAGGGATAATATTGGCTGGTGATTCTTAAACATTCCAAGATTGTATTTTCAGTGACCTTCCTGTTTATGGAATGGAGATATTGAACTCTTGACACCTAATACATTTATACTCCCTTTAGAAGTATTTTGCTGGCTTAAAATTCTTAGTATAAAGCAAAAGCTTTGGTAGACCAGTGCAGTGTTCTGTTATCCATCTGTCTTGTGATGCTCATTCCTGGGCTACAGGGAGCATTTTGCATTTTGGATGGGGGGCTATTCAGATGCCTTCTTGTATGTGTGGTTATGGACAGAGGGATTGTTTTTATGCTTTTTGTGTTCACAGGTCTGTCCTTTGACTTTTTATCTTAATAAAGAAGATAGTAAAAATAAATAGTTGTAACTTGTCTTTTATTATGCTGGTATTTAAAATGTCTTCCAGAAAAATTTTTCTGTAGATAGCAACAACTTTGGAATAAAGGAGGAATTTTTCCAGGATGGAGCTTTCTTTTAAAGCACTGAAAATGTGTCTGTTTTGTTGATGCTTCCTAAAGTACAGTTATTTAATAGTATTCTGATCACATGCAAATAATGCTGTCCTCCTTACATTGGTATTTAACAGTTGTTTGTTATAGACAGTATCTAACAATAGGTAGCATCTTTTTTCACGTCTTTTCTGCTTGACTTTTGTATTATTAGTTACGTATGCTTTAGGGGATTATTAGTGACTCCTAGCACACATTTATTCCTTAGCAATGGCTAAATCTCCAAGTAAATTTTTCTCCTTTCCTTTAAAGAATGGCCATTTTTTTCTCCTAACTCCTTGATCTTCTTGGTGCATTGACTATAATTTTATGAGTAGTGTATTGTATTTTTCTAGAAATTTTTTTTCACTTGAAAAATGTTAGTTTTAAAATACGCTATATGGCCTTTTGGGAGGTTGTATACATGTATGGGGTGAAAGGCAAAGATTGGAAGTATTTCTATTACAGGGCAGTTTCTTTGTTCTTACTCTTTCTTTTGAATTTCATTCTAATTGAATTGCCACAAAAAGAACATTTTACAAGGAGTTAAGGATTTGAACAAAAATGTACTTCCTTTGTGGAATTACTTGTTGCATTTTAAATTGTTCAGTTTGTTGCTGTTAGCTCAGTTCTTACATAGCATCTAACTATATTATTATTTAGAAATTATTGCATTATTATATACTGACATTTATTAGGGCCCACTGTATGCTAGGGGCTGTGATAAGCTCTCACATGAATCAACTGTTATTTGGTTGATTCTTCCTATTTTTTTCAGGTGACGAAACTAAGATCTGGAAAGTTCAATAAATTTTCCAAGATCACCTAGCTATTAAGTAGTAGAGCTTGGACTTGTTACCAAATTCTATCTGCATTCTAAGCCCAAAGTCTTAGATTCTATTAATAAACCATTTGAATGATTAGGTGAATACATATAATTAAATTTATTCTCATTGTCGAAAACTCAAATGTTTTGTTGCAGTGTTTTTAAAATCAAATTTAGTTGATGCTTAATTCTTGGGGATAGGAGAAATGTTGTAGATTATTCTTGTTTCTGTTAATCTAGCACCCCCTAGGTACTGTGTTTTTTGCCTTGGTCTTGTGATATGGTAGGCACCAGAGAAGTGCATGGCTGGATTTTTATGTACATAACCATTGCAGCAGAACATTTATAACCACTCTGCTTTTCCTCCTCTTTGCTGTTTCATCCCTAGAGTGTTGTCTTACCTCAGTTTGTTCAGTGACAGAGAATAAGGAAAAGAGTGAAGCCCCTGGAGTATGAGTCTACTGTGTACGGCTTGTTTTGGTCTTGAGCTAGCAGTGTCTATAGGACATACAGCCTGCTTTTGTTCACAATGCCATTTGGTGGGCTGTGTTTCCTTTACTGTAGGCAGACTTGATTGTCCTGGTTACAGAATTAAGAGATTAAGTTAATCTCTTAACTGTTTTGGATGTTAGAGTTAACTTTAGAAAAATGTTGTAGTAAAATATAACATTGGAATAAAGTATATCATTAAAGCATGGACCATTTTAAGTGGGTAGAAATAGTTTGATGTCAGAACTTTTGGTTTTTAGTGAAGTTTTTAATGCACTGTTAATAAGAATCTAGATGAAAATTTTAAGACAGTATGCCCTATCTGAAATATGAAATGATTTTATGAGATTCCTAATTCAGAAAGCGTATATTTTCTTATATTGTGTCAAGATCTAATTTTGAAGGTATTCATTCTTATCTTTATTTGTTGATGATGTGTCAGTTTATCTTCTGCCTTCAAATGAGAAAGTAACTGACCTCCTTTAGGTAGGGTTAGAGGTATCAGCTGTTTCTTTAAAAAAGTTGCTTCAGCGGGTTTTCTTTATGCTGGCTCTTCTCTTTCAGACCTTCTTACTGAAGCTAAACATCAGTTCAGTTGACAACTTTACTCAATTCTAGGCAACAGTGGCCGTGCTCTGGCCTGCAGAGACAGTGAATCCATTCTGGCTCTGACACCCAATTTTATTGTAAAACACATTCATGTTGACATCATATCAGTTTCCTGAACTATTACATGCATAAAAGAATTCACCCCTCTCCATTCAGTCTTTCTCAGCCTTCCAGTAAGGAGAAATTTACACACCCAGTGTTTTTATTTTGCATTTAATGTGGCCTAGTCCAGAAAACAGCAGCTTCAATTTTAAAGAAAATGTGCTTTTGGAAGCACTTAGCAGAATGTATTAGCTTAATGGTGTTCATTGGTAGAAGTGGACTTAAGAGAAATGCACAGGACAGTTTTTAGGCCAGGGCAGTTGAATTTTAGGGGAAATCAGGTCCATATTGACCTAAGATTATGGGGATTAGTTGCCAAAGCTCTTCTTCATGCAACTTCAATTTGAAGCCTCATCCTTGGCCAGTTGTGTGGTTTTTGCCTTCTGTTGGCCTTCTGATTGTGTTGTGTTCTTGAAGGCCTTTTAAAATTGCTGAATATGGGGGCTGGGGAGATTGGTTGGTTTACTGATGTTTGAATTTGCCAGTTTAGAATTTCGAATTTGTTTCAAATATGATCCCAGTCTTCGACTTTAGTATATGTGGTGGTGGTGGTAGTGGGGAGAGGAGTCTTCCTTGTATACAGATTCAGCCCTTCCATTTTCATGTCATTTCTAGCTTTGTACTGAGTTGTAACTGAGGCTGTTTTCAGTGTTCATGATAGAGAAATTTCACCTTTTTCCTTTTAATGGTGCCTGATTGGCTTATCTAATTCCCAGTCCTAGAATATTAAGATATTTTCTCGTCCTTTTTCTTTCCTTGGTTAATATATAGGCTTCGCTAAAATACCCACAAGCCTAGGTTTTCCTTGTTATTTGGTTCTAGTGTTTTGAGACTGTCCGCTGAGAGTTTCATTTACCCATAAGAGACTGACATTCTAACACAGAGTGATTGTGAATTTTGTTTATAAACTAATAGCATAAATATCTCCATATGATTACTTAAAAATGAGTGTGTGATTTACGTAAGATTTTAAAAGCATGGTTCTCAAACCTTTAAATGTATATGTTAATTAATTCTTATCTATATTATCTTGGTTCTGGTGTGATCATATGGGGCACATGTAGAATTTGAAAAAGGTTTTTTCTATTATCTGTATTTCCTAAACATTATGGGCAGAATAAGGTTGGACTAGAGAGAGAAAATTGCAAACATACCCTGACTTTCCACCGGCTGGATGCACATTATCTTTATCTTTATTTATTAATAAAAGACGGAATGCCTTGGAAAACAAAAGGTTTTAATGGCCGGTGCTTGGTATCCTTGACAACAGTCCCGAAAGAATATTACATTAGGGCACCAGAGAACTTTTAAAAATAAGTAATGGAATTCCGTCTCTGTTATGCTTTTAGTAGTCATTTCGGCCATGGTGCAGCGAGGTCATAAGCTGAGCTCAGTGAAGGGAGCCAGAACATGAAATGATGCTGAGAGAACGTCTGGGAGATGAGAGGTACAGAATTACAAGCGAAAGTGCAGGCCTGCTGAGGCAATTACAGCTTAATGGGGTCATTTGGAAGGCAATTGCCAGGGGTTAATGTAGTATGGAGAGATGAGGTGAGATTGAAGTGAAATTTGGGGCTGGAAATGTGTTAAGATGAAAGATCAGAGAGCAGCAAATTCTGCAGTGGTAAAGGTTTATAACATGCAAAGATTTGAGAAAATGTAAAAAATAGTGCCCAGATGTTTTTTAAAAAGATATTTATAAAATAAAAGTAAGTGACAATAAATTCTAGAAAATGCCATTTCTACACAAAAATATCTTTTTCTAAAAGAGGTTTTCAGTTAGGGGAAGATATACTAAATATAACATAAAAGAGTTCATTTTTAAAGACGTTTTCTGTTATAATTTAGTTTTTTTTTTTCTTTTATATTTTTAGGTCACATGGAACTTGAGGAGTGTTAACACTGGCAATATGGTTTATAAATGATTGTTTTACATATCATAACGCTAGCTTTTATAAATCTTAGTGTTTAAAAACAAAAAATCAAGAAAAAGTCCTAGGTATACATATTTTGATATATTTATAATGGATTCATCACATTATCTTCTCAGATATTAAAATATACTACATAGAATGTCAAAATATTACCAGAATATAAGGTAGCATTCTTTGAGTGGGTATTTTGGTTCTGAAAAGTATGCTTAAATATTACAGGTGTTTAAATTAAAAATGTCAAACCATGAAGGCATAATGGAAGTAATCATTTTTACATAGTTTTAAGCAGTACAGGGTTTGAAAAAGCTTTGCATGCCATACTATTGTGAATGAGTGGAGTTCGTAAGAATTCACAGGACAAAAGAGATCATTATGCTTTGTTACCTCAGCTAGTTCATTACCGTAATTGCTGAGCACAATCCAGTCTTGGAAGAAAACTCTGTGGCTTTCAGAAGACCCACGCCCGCACCTTACGGCACTGGAGATGGAAGCCCTGCCCTGAGCCTCTGCCGCTCCAGGAGCGCTGAACCTCGGTCGGAGGCTGAACTTTCCTTAAGGTCGGCCGTGCGCACAGCCCCTGGAGCTGTACCATTCGCTGAACCGTAATGAAGTTTAGTAGGTTCAGCACCATTTCTCTCTGACTGTGACCGTCCTGGATCACTGACTAGCAATAGCACATTATCAGCCTTTCAGATAGGTGAGGTTTAAACATGGTTATGGTTAGTAGTATAATATGCTTAAAAAAAAAACCAAAACACCCCAAACTGCTTCTTGTAACTATTTTAATCAGAAAGCAGGACATTGTGGTTTTTATTTCAATCCTTCAGAAAGATTTTGATGGCTTGCTTTTGCTTTCTGTACCTAAATCTTTCAGAAAACCCTGGACATGCCCTAACCAGTATGCCTTTCCAGAAAGTCCTTTACTATGTAATGTGGATGCAGCTGTGAAATGGTTCAGGCTCTTTGGAAGCATTTTCACTTATATTTTTTCTTAGCTACCAACAACTCACCTTGGTTTTTAAGGGTAATTTTCCCTTACAGAATGTGTACAGTTGCATATGTTAAGGTTTGAAAAAATACACTAAAACAAAAATTATGACCTTTAAAAGCATGGTTGAGTTGCATTCATTTTATAACCATCAAAGCAACTCTGTACTGTTGTAAGGTAGAAAAATCAATGATGCAATCTTTTTCCTTTTGCCTCGTGCAATCCGTAATTGAAATGGAAAATCAAATGAACGGCTAACAGATAATTGTTTTATCAATATTCCCTGCCTGCCCTACAAGGGTCAGCATAGAATGATCATGAGCCAGGGATATGATGAGGACAAAATGTGAAATTGAACAGCAAGGAGGCAATAAATCAGCCTTGACAAGAAAGAGTGACCAGCATGTAGCTGTTGTAGGCAGCTTTGGGGACAGTTTTTGTCTCAGGTGTCTGTCCTGATTTAAAAATGTGAGTATATAATATTTGAAGCTTTGCCACCACCAAGCCTAACTATTTTTAGGTTAAAGTACCATGAAACAATATACTACTTAAGAAAACCTGAGTGAATACTAGGATATTACAAAAGTAATATAATTTATAGTAAGAGAAAAATGCTAAAATAAATAAATTTTCCTAGATTTAGGTATTCTATATGGTTATACTATTTGACTTATTTAAAAAAAATAACTGTGATAAACAATATTTTGTTGTATTGTTGCATTCATGCTATAGGCCTTGACTGTAAAATGAAATTAATCATTTTTACTGAATTAATTTTTTTCTAAATATATAACGTTTGTAAAGAAAAGTAAATATTAATTTCTCTTGCTTAAATTTCAAGACTTATTTGAGTTGAAGATGTCATTTGAGGAAGGGAGGTGGGATCCAAACAAAAATGATGAACTGCTTACCCATAACTTAGTTTTCTTAGTTTTTTTTATTTTCTCATGATCTAGAAATGATTTTTAGATATGACAGAGAAACATTTATAAATGCTCAATAATACCATGTAATGTGTAGGATTATGGGATAAATGTTACTGCTCATGTTCACATTAAAACTAGACATTGTCAAATTATGCTTAAGTTTCTTTACTTAGGACATATTTATGTTGGTGAACACAGAGGAAAATGCATACTACTATACACATTGCTTGGAGGAGTGTAAACTAGCACAAAATTTCAGATCATTTTAGAAAAATATCTTGAAAGCCTTAGAAAGATTTTTTCCCAAATATTTTGCCTTTAGAAATTAACACTAAGGAATTAGTCAGGCATACATAAAGATATACATACAAAGATGATCCTCACGAACATCTTCCCTTCATGCTCCCTATACCCCTCCACATGGCTGCTCACTCTTGGGTTCTCTGTCTCTCTCAAATTTTTATTAGGGTGAATTTTGAGCCATACTACATAAGATAGAATAGTATAATCCCAAACTTGACCAACCCTGTCATGACCAATCCTATCCCATTCTTATCTCCATTATCTTTTTCCCTCACATATTTTTTTTTAAGATTTTTATTTTTGATGTGTACCATTTTTAAAGCTTTTATTGAATCTGTTACAGTACTGCTTCTGTTTTATGTTTTGCTTTTTTGGTTCTGGGGCATGTGGGATCTTAGCTTCTCAACTGGGGATTGAACCAGCACCCCTTACTTGGAAGGTGAAGTCTTAACCCCTGGACCACCAGGGAAGTTTCATCTCCCTCATGTATTTTTTGAAGTAAATCCAAGACATGTTATTATACTTGTAAATATTTCAGTGTTTACCTATAGGAAATCAGGGTTCTTTAAAAAAAAATCCAGTATCACCATGTTATAGCAGAAATTAACAATATTAACAATAATTCTTTATTATCATGTATCCAAATGTTTTGTTTGAATATGAATGCATGTAAAGTTCACCCATTACAATTTGGTTGGCTTATTTATTTATTTTTTTCCCTCATACCTTTTTGTTGAAAAAAATAAGGAATTTTAGTCTTATAATTTCCCAGTCTGGATTTTATTGATTGCATCCCCATGGTATAGTTTAACATGTTCTTCTATTCTCTTTGTGTTTTCAACAGTTTGACAGTTGGATCTATAGGCTTAATTGTTTAAAATTTTTGTTTTAAAATTTTCTTCCCTCCCTGCAGGGTTGCTTTATAGATTGTGATATGTTCTTATATCAGGTAGATCAATATGTCTGCTTTTCTTTACTTTTTTAATTAAAATTTAATTGATTTATGATATAGTTCTCAGTTTCTGGTATAAAACAAAGTGATATATAGATATATTCTTTTTCAGATTCTCTTCTATTATAGTTTATTAGAAGATAGTGAATATAGTTCCCTGTGTTATACAGTTGGACCTTGTTTATTTTATATATAGTAGTTTGTATCTGCTAATCCCCCCTCCCTGTCCTCTTTGGTTACTGTAAGTTTGTTTTCTATGTCTTACAGTCTGTTTCTGTTTTGTAAATAAGTTCATTTGTTTAATTCTTTATATTCCACATTTAAGTGATGTTATATGATATTTGTCTTTGACTTACTTCACTTAATAAAATAATCTGAGTCCATTCATGTTGCTGCAAATGGCATTATTTCATTCTTCTTTAATGACTGAGTAGTATCCCATTCAAAGTAATATAACATCTTTATCATTCGCTGATGGAAATTTAGGTTGCTTCCAGGTCTTGACTATTTTAAGTAGTGCCACTGTGAACATTGAGGCATATGTATCTTTTTGAATTAGAATTTTCTCCAGATATATGCCTAAGAGTGGGATTCCTGGATCATATAGTAACTTTATTTTTAGTTTTTCAAGAAACTCCATACTGTTCTCCATTGTGACTCTGCCAATTTACATTTCCACCAACAGTGTAGGAGGGTTTCCTTTTCTCCATACCTTCTCCAACATTTATTATTTGTAGATGTTTTAATAATGGCCATTTTGACCAGTGTGAGGCAACACTGCCTCATTTTGATTTATGTTTCTCTGGTAATTCGCAGTGTTGAGCATCTTTTCATGTGCCTGTCGACCATCTGTATGTTGCCTTTGTTTATTTTTTTGTGATGTTTGCAGTTTTTGATACTCAGTGCTATATTATTTTGGGTTGCAAAATAGAGATATTCTACTTTTGTTATTGCTTTTTTGTTTATTAGTTGGAATCATCTATGAGAAACTCCTCTATATCCACTATTTAAATACTCAGTGCTTTAATTTGCAGTATTATTCCAAGTAAGACAGAATTGTAAACAACTGAAATATTCAATAACAGGTGATATGATTAAATTATGCTGTAGTCCATGTGATATAACTCCATATAATTATTTTAAATCATGTTTTAGAAGAATACCTAATAATATGGAAATGTTAATGGAAGATCCCCTGGAGAAGGGAAAGGCTAGCCACTCTAGTAACCTGGCTAGAGAATTCCATGGGTCTATGGCGTTGCAAAGAGTCGGACATGACTGAGCGACTTTCACTTTCAATATGTTAAATTTATGAAGCAGTTTGAAAAGTAGCAGTATAACATGTTCTTAGGTTTTTCTCTCCAAGTTCTTTCATATAGGGAAAAAATAGTGAATGAATAAAGACCAAACATTTACATTAAATAATGATTACCTCTCAGTAGTGAAAGTTGGATTCTTTATATATTCTTCTTTATGCTTTTCTCTGTTTTTCAACTTTTCCACGAAGATTGTATATTCATTTTGCAGGATCCATTTTTTTTTTTTCTTACCATTTTTTCAAATGAGCAAAGTGCAATTTAGGGACTGGATCTTTTCTAGTAGAATATCTTGTCCCATCTTTGAATTCATGAATTTAACCTGTAGAATGGTTGTAACTGCAGAAGCACAAATAGATCACTGCAATCTAAATTAAGTTTTACATCCTCTAATAGCTTTTAGTGATAGGTGTGTTTCTTATTATCTTTGTACACTCAGATGCTTTGCACAAGGCATGACACAGAATAGCATCAGTAAATATGTTGAACGGGTTGCTAAGGTAGGCTGACCTAGAGTCATTCTAGACCTAACATGTTGATTGTTCATGTCCAGTTCATTGATACTCTCTTACCTTGCATAGCTTAACGTAGAGTGACATATTTCACCTCTGCTTTAGACAGCTAATAATTTTCAGTTTGGAATCTATAGACTTCACATAGGGTAGAGTGTTTAAAATATACCACATTGTCTCATGGACAATGATTAGTCCCCCTGGATTAGCATGTCACATCCCTAAAAATCACCTCATTATATGATCTCTTGATTCTAGCTGTCTAGAGTGTTTAAAATATACCACATTGTCTCATAGACAATGGTTAGTCCCTCTGGATTAGCATGTTACACCCCTGAAAGTCACCTCATTATATGATCTCTTGATTCTAGCAGTCTTCTACATTATTATTATTTTTTTAATCTTGTTCTAAATTATTTTAATTTTTACTTCTTCAGGGAAAAATTATTGTCTGTCTGGTTTATTTTGAAACCTGATCACCTCTAATTTCATATTTTTCTTTTGTCTTCCCTTGAAGACAGTAATTGTTTCTTATACTACTTACTTTTTCCTCAGTACCTAGCAATGTCTTATTCTGATGGTAGATAATCAATAAATAATTGCTGGATTAGTTAGAATGTTACTGATTAACGTTGTTGTGGTCAGTGAGTTTTAGGATGAAAGATGTGGAAGAAAATAGTGTTTTACTTCTGACTTCATTGAGTTGTTACTACGTTAAAATTTAGTGTGGAATTGGAAGTTCAAAGTTCTTTGAAATCCTAATGCATTCAAAAGTGCTTGCTGAGCGCTTAGTATGTCCTAGGCATTGTTACAGATGCTAGAGATGCAGCAGTAAACAAAACTGACAAACTCCTGCTGTTAATGGAACTTTATCTTCTTGTGAATCTAATTATATGTAACTGGGTGCCATATGCATTTTGTAATAATGTAAAATGATTTCCAAAGAGCAATCAGCAACATCATAAATGTGTATATCAGATTGATCTGGAGTCAGTTATTTGTTAACTTTTATATGGTTTTGCAGTAGCTTGGTAGTGAGAAGAGAGAAAAGAAACATTTATTGAACATGTACAATGTGCAGATAATCTATTAAGAATGTTTATAATACATTATTTCATTTAATTCTCATAGTAGTTCTAAGAAGGAGGTATTAGTTCTGTTTATATCAGTGAAAACACTGAGGCTCAGAAATGTTAAGCAGTTTGCCCAGAATCATGTAACTAGTGCGTGGCAGACTCTTATTCAGACATGGGTCCTTTTAATTCCAAAGTGTTTCTCCTATAATCATTGTTATGGAGAATGTTCCAAAGATTCTTAGTTGTTTAGTTGAATTTTCCAGTGATGTACTTGCAAATACGGCAAATTGAAATGGTTTCCTCATGTGTGCTTTATTCATTATGCTCTACTTTATTATACATGAACATATTCTTAACGAGGGCTTCCCAGGTGGCTCAGTGGTAAAAAAAAAAAAATCTGCCTGCCAGTGCAGGAGATCTGGGTTTGATCCCTGGTCAGGAAAATCCCTTCGAGGAGGAAATGGCAACCCACTTCAGTATTCTTGCTTGAAAAATCCTTTGGACAGAGGAGCCTGGCGAGCTACAGTCCATGGGGTTGCAAAGAGTTGGACAGGACTGAGTGACTGAGCATACACATCCATAAGGAGTCAGAGGATAATGTGGGAGTCAGTTTGTTAGGCAAAAGGTCATGTTCATGTTCAAAAGTGACTGAAGTGCTATGTCACAATATTTAATGTGTACATTTTAAAATGAATGTACACGAAGAACCAATAGTAGATATTATTTTAGTTCATCATTACTATGTTTTGTTGATTCTCAGTTCATTTCCTCCCTATATTTGAACATTTTTGAAATTAAGATACTTCTAAAAATTGATATCCTGTCATGGTATAATTGGCAGAATTTTTTTTCCCTTATGATAGCAGCTAATTCATGTTGAGTCTCATAAGTGATAGTGTTTTAGATTTGATGAAGTAAAATTATAGTTTGGAAACACCCTAAATATGTATATGCACTATATTTCTAAAAGGCTATACATCAACCCTATTTGAGTTGTCAGATTATTAATTAGTGTTTTTAATGGTTCAGATATGTTAGATAAATGCTTACTCTTAAAATTGCCTTTGCACTTCGAAATTATTTTCTTAGTCTGTAGTACAGCTATATTTGGATGTTTTAGGAACATCTATTAATATGCCAGTAAACTATAAGTACATTAGGTTATAATATATTTTGACGAATTACATATTATATGCATTCTGTGATAATGTATAATGGTTCCAAAGGAACAATCAGGCTTTTCAGGTCATTAACTCACTTTGTTTTTTTTAGTCCTTAAATATATATTTAGATAAATCACTTCCTGTGATTTTAAGATTTCAGTCTCTCTTTTTTTTTTTTTTTGATAAACTAAAACTAAAAACAGGCAGCCTAATTAATACAAAATTGTAGCTTAAAATTTTACTAACAAAAATAAAGTGAAAAATACCTAGTTCTTTTGAGTTTTGTTCTTAACTCCATCTATGTTCATGAGAGTCTGCTGAATTTTCTGAATGACGGGAAATTTGGCACGATTTGAAACATATGTGTCTTTGATTTTCACATGTTGTTCTAACTGATGTCAAAAGAAGTTTTTGTGTTGGCAGCTGGTAGTCCATGACATTTGGTATTGAGGTACACTGGAAGTTTAGACTTAAGGATGAGCAAAATGCTGAACTGTACTTTTTTTTTGACATGGTTTGCCTTTTGAAAACACAGTAATGATGTAATGATAATGTTGTGTATATTGCCCCTTCAGTGTTTCTTACGTATTTTTAAAATATCCAAACCACGGAAAACATTATTGTTTTCACATAGTAGTGTTTTTAGGTCAAGTAGTATGTGATTGTATAAGAATTCATTTACATTAAAAGAGAGATTTTTAAAGATTAATAAAAATAAGGTTGGTATTGTACTAAAAAATTATAATTTACCATGCTTCTCTTCTTGTTTTTCACAGAAATAGAAATAAGCACATGAATTAAGTTTATAAGCCTTATAAAAACTAAAGATAAAACTGTTTGAGAAAATCAACATTTTAAATCATGCTAAGTCTCTTCCTATTTTTACTCATCCTCTTGCAGAGCATTGACAAAAATATGAAATTGATTTGGTTGAAGGGTGTTAAAGAGCCGACAGCCAAATGTCACAAACAATGAATGGCTGCAGTGTTGAAAAAATCAATAGGGAGGTTAAGCTGGTCTTGTGAAAGACTTGGCAGACTGCTCTGTTCCAGGAAGATATCTGTCTTCTGGCCTTGGTTGCATGATCAAAAGGAAAACTTGATAGGTTTAATGAAGGGAGATACTGTAAAACTGACAACAGAAATATAGACACTGTGGTAAACTGTAGTGCACATCAGTGAGTGGTGCTATTAGATACATTTTTCAGCCTGAAAATATATTTATCGGTAGAGATGTCAAAGGTATTAGCATTCTTTTACTTTTTCATTGATTCTCTATCAGCTAATAAATTTGCCTGAAGTAAACAAAGGTTTACATTTGGCTGAGTGTATAGTAAGATGCTAAAAATCTGTTCATTATAACATTTTAAAAATTTGAATCAAAATTGCTTCTTTGTCATTCTTAGAAAATATTTCTAAGATACCAGGAAGGATCAAGAGCCTAGGTAAAAAAGACAGCCATTGACTTGTCAATGAAAATAGAAAGTCCATCACTGAAAACCAAGGTTGGATTTATGATTCGTTAGTCCACCCCACAGGTCATTAGAAGATATTTTATAGAAGCATCCTCTTTTACACTTTTATTGATAAACAGTATGTTGGCCTAAAAAATACTTCACTGAGATTGTTTTGATCAGAGCTATATATTATGAAGTCTGACATTTTAACACATATCAAATAAGATTAAGATCATTTATAGATCATGTTTCTTTGCAATTTACTGTAGTTCATTGTTTATCAGCTTTACACCAAGTAAGATTTTGTGTTTGCAGTATTTTCCCCCTGAATTTCTTGAGAACTCTTTTTATATTCTGAAATCAATTATTTCTTGGGTGTTCACTGTGTATAAGTCATTCTGCTAGGAACCAGTATCCTTAATTAAACACATTTGTTTATGAGTTTAGAGGTTACAAAAATTTATTTATTTATTTTGAATAGGCAGCTCCATTTTATTAGCTATCACTAGTTATGACAGTCTCTCTTGTGTATGTCTGTGAGTAGGATTTAAGAAAAAGGAGTCATTAGTTTAAGATTCCCAAATGCGATATTCAATTTGAGAGAAGATGATAACCTGTTTAAAAACAGATAAATAAAAAGAGGGGAAAAAAGGGAAAGATGTCTGGCAGATTTTCTGCAAGTGGACGCTGTAATAAAAATGCCCCCTACTTTGTCGGGATGGTATTTGGAGGGCTGCTGCCATATGTTACTTTCCTTTTTAGCTGGGATTATGCCATCATTATTGCTGATAAAAGCTGTTTACTGCCTTGGCAAAGGAATGATGCTTGGAGCAGTTCTGGAAACCGCCATTCAGTTTACAAAAAAGTTCATTTAGTGCCAGATGCTAGAATCCTAGGTCTTTGTTATCTTTTCCCATTATTAGATCCATCCATTGTCTATTTCTTTTTTCTGTTTAATAATAGAATGTTGCCTCTTACTACCTGTTTAAATTCAAGCTGTTAATGTGGGAGGTTGTCTAAATTATTGCATTCTCCATGTTATAACCAATCAGTACTAAAGATAGGCAATTTGGCTTTCAGAATCATTCACTAGATTTGGAATAAGCACTGTGGTGTGCCATGAAATTCCAGTTTCTAAACACTCTGGATTTGTGCTGTTTTAGTACCATTGCATATCAAAGAGAGGTTGTTCAGTCTTTGAATAAACTATTGGCTAATGTGCAGTCTATGGAAACATTAAAGGTGGGTGTTGTTTGGTTTATCACATTGTTTTTATGCTGTTATGAAACGTGTTAAAATAGAAAGTGAAGCAAAATTCTAATTTTTTTCCAGGGAATGTTATATTGATAGTTGTTATAATTTTTTATGAGAATATTCCCTCTCTGGTTATTTCTCTGAAACTTTTCCTCTGCTTCTAAATGCAGTGTATGGTAGTGATTGCATGATTGGATTGCACTGCCTTAGGAATTTGTAAATGCTAATAACAAACGTTTTTTGCTAATTAGCCTGTAATACCTAGTAGGCCTTTAGATAATCTAGTTTAGTATAAGGCAGGGAGATTGTTTTAACATTTTTTTGTCAACATTTTTATTAAGATGTGCTTATCTTTTAGTGTCTAATTGAATTTTCCCTTTTCTCAATTTGCGGTACTATTTTGTGTATTCAGTATATATATAGTATGTGACTTGCTCACCTAGAGGACACACTCTTAACCTTGGCCATGTTGGCATTGTGGTTCACCATATTTCTCCACACTTCAATATTTAAATGACACTTATGACTTGAATTTAGAATTTTTAAGTGTAAAAATTAACCGTTACAAATAATGTTGACAAATTAGAGTCTTACTGGTTTATCTCAAAATGTAGCTCGTAGTTCTAAACATACTCTGCCCAAAATACGTTTACACTAATGTTTTGTTTTTGTAGGAACTGTCACCAAGAGGACATGGTCCAAAATAATATAAAAAACCATATTTTTAGTGCAGTCATTTTTACAAAAACAAGGCCAGCCATCTGTTAGAAAACTATACTTGTTTAGAATATACTGAAATATACACAGCCATGGATGCCACAGTGGACTCCAGTTGATTCAGACTTTGGGATGACTTTAGGTGGGAAAAGAAAGGAAAAGTCATCTTCAAATTTGTTCAAGTATAACATTTAATTTCAATATAAAATTGAAGTTGAAAAATTATAATTTACTGGATAAAAGGACTAAGTATCCTCTTTCAAAGTTGAGATTATTTGAGTTATGTGTACTTTTTTAAGAAATGATATTTTTATGGTTATAAGTTAGTGCTGATAACTCATCAGCTCTTGAATTACCTATACATTATCATAATTTTAAAAAAGTATTAATATAAAAAAGACTTTAGATCCTATTTTAGAGAATAGATACTTTAAATGTTCAATATTAGTTAATAAAAGGATGTTAACATGAAAAACTATACATTTATTTAAACAAGGAACATTAATTGACTCCTACACACACACACACACACACACACACACGCGCGTGCGCGCACACACACGGCATTATTATAGAAATCCCTCGAGAGCACCAAAATTTGTATCAAGATAGATCTGCTAGTTGAATCATGAATTTATTTTTAGTATTAAAAAATTTCAGCTACTGGTCACTCCCTATTTCCCAAATACTTGTCTTTCATTTTATAGTAACTATAAATGGAGTATGACCTTAAAAATTGTGAATTACTCTATGTATACTTGTAACTTATATAATATTGTACATCAACTACACATCAAAATTTTTTTCAAAAATTATCTTTCAAATTATATTTGCCAAATTGTTACCAAGAAAGTCACTAATTTTAGAGCTTAACATTTATCATCCCTAGTGATCTAACTACATTTATATTTTCATGTGTTTGATATATCTTATTTAAATAGTTTGATGTATTTTTCAACTATAATTTCAACTAATTTTCAACTATATTTCAGTTGTCTCAGATTTTCTGGAGAGAATAAAATGTTATTATGTTCTTCTCCCATTTACATAGTTATGTTCATTTGTACTTAAAGGCACTGGAAATCACTGTCATTAGGACAACTGACAGGTGGCTTGAATCTAAAGAGCTTGTGTTTTGGTGTCAAGTTGTCTTAGGTTTCAACCACTTAGTTTTGCTATTTCTCGAGAGTTATGACTTTGGACTAGCTTACTTAACTTTTCTGAGACTTGATTTTCTCAGTATAAAGAATATAGTAATATCTGTTTGTCAGGGTGTTATAAAAAGCCTATGAAAAAATTGGCACTCAGTAAATAGTAGTTATTTTATGATCTTGAGCTAGACTATATCAAACATCGGGTAACCAAGTCAAATTAAGTGAATTTTATCTTTCTGGCTTATCTGCATAGAGCTCTTTAGACATGAGTGACTTTCACTGGTTGAATAACTTAAAAGTTATTTTATATGATTTGTAAGATCAAGAAGAGTTTGAGGTCATCAGGGAGCCTGCAGCAAAACCAGGCAGAATGGAGTCTTCCCTTTAGTTTTGTTTTTAGTAGAGATTCAGTCCATGAAGGCAGGACTTTTATATCTCTGATTTCATATTGAGCCTGTGATATTTTCATTAACACACTTTTAAAGACAAGTTTTTCAGTTTTTTATGCCAATAACTTAAACTTTATAAATCTAATAACTTACATTTACAAAATTTATAAGGTACTTTAAGATATTCATGGAAACTATTTCTAATATATTAAATGTGTTCGTGCTTCCTGTTAGTGTATGCTTTACTAGTGTTGTTCTAATTGATCTTGGTTTACTTTCATTTTCAAGGTAGTTTTTTCCTTTTCTTTAAAAAATTTTCTTCAAATGGCAATTATCACTTTATCAAATTATATATATATATATGTATCTCATATTGATAGTGTGTGAAAACTGTGCCTTAACAATGTTACTTTTGGTTAACTGTGTATTTTTTGTGTTTTGTTTGTTTTTGCTTTTGTTGTAATTCTGTTGAGGAAAATGTTACTTTTTTCCGTTTAGATAGATGCATCTAGAACCAAATGAGGGCAGTAAAGTCTAATAGAAAGCTTTACAAATGAAAGTTTTGTTTCTGTTTGTGCAATACCTTGTTCCCCTTTCATGTATCCTGGGAAATCATACTGATCAATAGTTCCCATTTCAGTACAACTGCAGCAAGCATTACAAGTGTATAAAATTTACAACATTGTCTGCTGTAAATTTTAATTGGAAAAACCTTATAGCTTTGCTCTCTATCTTTGGAGGTTTAAATCTATATGATTTTTTTTAAACAAAAAAAATTTACAACGTAATACCATGTCATACAGTCTTTATGGACTTGTAATATAAATAGGACCAAAACTATAGCTTTATTGGAAAAAAAATAACTCTAAAAATGTTTTTAACACTGAGTACATTCACCATTTTTGCTATAGAAACAATGGACTTGGTGAAGTAATTTAATGAGTGTTGTAAATAATTATGAACTATATCAAGCAAGGAATATTAACAAATAAATATATTAATAAAAGATGTATTCTGTGGTTTCTCTGTTGCCCATGTGGGGCCTCTTTCAGAATCATTGTGCGACACTGTATAGAGCGAGTGTTCTGATCTAGAAGAGTGTGAGCGCTATGTCGCTTTCTGCACAGCTTTATTTCTGTCACAGGTCAGGCTTAGAATGCTGTGTGATACAGTTATTGACTCTAATCTGGGCATAAACACAAGTCCTCAAGCACCAGCCCAATTAATAATTTGCATAATTAACACGCATATTAAATAGGGACTGGCCTTGCATCTGTATTTGCAGTGATCGGGGTAATGAGGGCTAACGGAGCGGTGCCTCGGGCCTGTGTTAGCAGACGTGTGGCAGTAGTAATTTTTGCTTGGATTGACAACTGCTAGACAAGTGGTCCCAGCATAAAGCTGAACCCCGTTTGGCAGTATTAATCGTTGACAAACTGCTCTCAAAGCTGTAACATTGTTTCTGTCAGTTGTTTGGTTTGATGTCACTGTTAGACATAATAAATCAATAGTGTCAGAATTTGGTAATGTTTATAGCTAGCACGGTTTATTATTTCATATGACTGTCATGTACAAATAGTGGTTATCATGGCTGCCTCTAAATTATCAAAGACAGAATATTGCTTTGAATATACTTCTGTAATTCTTGTTCCAATGAATTCTTTGCCATCTGGAAATGCTTTTGGTTGGTATGCCTGTCCAACTTCAGTATAATATTCATTTCCTCATGCAGTATGTTCCATGATTTTTTAAAAGAGTACACAGTTTAATTTCTTGCACATTGATTATAGTTTTAAATTAGGAAGATGAACCTAGCTTTCAAAGCTTCACCTTCATTCAAAATTTGATAATATTTAGCATGTATGACAGAGTGCAAAAGTTATGAGATTCCTCAGAGTGGATTTTAATTTCAGATCATTTTAAGTACATGTAGGAAGGAAAATATAAGCAGTTATTATTTATAAGAGTACGCTTTTCAGAGATACAAGTAAAATTATTTGTTTTTCCATTCTTTCTCTCTTACCATTTCTCCAAAAGTTTTAAAATTTATGTTACACTTTCTTACAACTCATCCTTGTTACCAAATACTTTAAGGATTTCTTCATTTAGATTTCAAAAATGTTTCTCTAAAAATTACCTGAACATGTGATATTATCTTTATTGTCATTCCATTAAAAGCAATCTTATTTATAGTACTCTTGGTGGAACAGAATTGACTTGTGTAACTACTGGCTATATGTAAACATGTTTATTATGTAGCTATAACATGCTTATGATAAACCATAAGGCTTAAATAAAAGCTATTTTTAGTGACTTAGAATGAATTTCTGTATCTCTGGATAGCATTTTGATGTTTCAACTAAAAAAAAGAATGTAAATGCAGTATGAGCAAATTAAGGGATTTTATGACCTGCCAAAATCTTTTTGTGGGGAAACTAATAGACAATTCTTAATTATGAGCATAAGAGGTATATTAGTTCAAAAAAGGTGGAGTCATTTGGAGTGGAACTGACCTTAGTTTGTCATAGAAATATTCTTACTTGAAAAAGGGGACATCCATAAATTACTTCAAGAAATTATTAGATTCCATAGGCAAAGAAATGTTATGAGCATTTATAAGAGCATTTACTAAGCATTTGATTAAAAATCATGGTCTACACATTGAACCTCTCATCCATGGTATCATTTTAAGCTACAATTTCAAAACTTATTTCCCATCTATTATATGCCTTGTGTGGGCTTCCCTAGTGGCTTAGATAGTAAAGAATCCGCCTGCAATGCGGGAGACCTGGGTTTGATCCCTGAGTTGAGAAGATCCCCTGGAGGAGGGCAACCCACTCCAGAATTCTTGCCTGGAGAATCCCTGTGGACAGAGGAGCCTGGCAGGCTACAGTCCATAGGGTCACAAAGAGTCAGATACAACTGAGCGACTAAGCATACACATATGCCTGTGCACATGTGTGCCATATGTATAAGTTAGCATAATGATACAAAGCAGTTGTATCTGAACAATACCAAGGGGTTTTCAGGAATACGAGGACAGTATGACTGATTTTTTTTTAAAAATAAGTATTTTTAAGTGAATGGAGTTCCAATCAGAACTGTTATTTCTGGAAAGTAAATGCATATTTCTACTTTTTAAAAGAGTTTGGTCATCTTTTAAATATCTGTAATGATGTTTAATAGAAAAATGCATATCTAGAGATGATAGCAGGTCAAATGAGGTTGTGTGACCATCCTTTCTGCCCATTGAGAAGTCTAAGGCTTGTATGTTTGCAGGCAGAGGTCAAGTAGCCCATGGAGGGTGATAGAGAGTAGTGGAGAGAGAAATGACAGTTAGAGGTAGGCCAGGGTTATAGAGGTGGAAGATAAGACAGCGTGGTTAGGTGTTTTTTCATCTTTCAGATCTTGGCTTATATGTCATCTCTTTGAAGAGAGACTTTCTTAAAATCATTCTTGCTAAAGCAGATCTTCTATATTATTCTCTAGGACTCTTCCCTTCACAGGACATCACAATTTGTAATTTTTTTTTTTTTTTTGGACTCCATGGTCCGTGAAGATAGGGACCATATCTGTTTGCTCTGCCATTTTTTTCTTCAGAGGAAAGGTAACGAAGTATGTATCAATTGCAAGACTTCAGATGGGTGGAATAGGGAATTTGAAAGCATTAATACCTTTTTAACAAGATTTGGTACATACTCCTTAAAATAATCTTATCAGGTAGTTATCAAAACTTCCACTTTATATATGAGAAAATGGAAACTTAGAGAAGTGAAGTGACTTGCCTGAGATCACATAGCTAGTAAATTGTTGAGCTGAGATTTGAATTGTATTTTTGTAATTTCAAAATCTAGAGGGTTTCATGTTACCTAGGCTCTGGGGAACGTATTGTTTTCCTCAGCGTAAAAGGCAACCAACATATTTGTAATGGGATTAATGAGCAGGAAGGACTGAGTACTCAGTTATAATTATGTAGCATGCATTTGTAGCAGACCCAGTCTTCAAAGCTCTGCTGTTTTCTCTAGCAGTGTTCCCTAGGATAAGCATAGGGACAATAAAATGTATGTTACATACGTGTTACTAGCTACATGTACCATTCTTGGGGGAATTGAAAAGATAGTTACTCAGTTTTCTGTGGAACTTAATTCTCTTGTGGAACCTGGCTGGAAAGGCCAAATCAGGTTATACCACTGTAACAGGCAGACTTCAAATCTTGATAGTTTTAGCCAACAAAAAAAGAGTTTGTTTCTAACACTGCATCCACTGTGTGTCTGTGGGTGACTGTTTAGGAAACAACACTCAGTCTTCACTCCTGTGTGTCTCTCTTTCTCTACTTACAGAACACTTAACTTCTGCCACTTTTGGTCACCTAATTTGTGGCGTCCCTCCTCCCCCAACCAAGCAATTCTCATATAATTGTATTCACTTCTGACACTGTCTATGTGGAGATTGCATCAGATCCCACAGGTTAAAGGCTTACTCCCCTAAGACTGCCCCACTCCACTTCAGATGCTAGTTGAAAGTTCAGGTTGTCTCCTGTGCTTCTGACTGACTGACTATAAATCAGAAGTTCCCACAACCCACTCTCAGATTCAATTTATTTACTTAGAGAAGCTCACAGAGATTAAGAAAAGAGTTACTTATGTTTTACCATTTATTATGTGATAAAAGATACAGATGAACAGTCAGATAGATAAAGAGATATAAAGGTGAGGTGTGGGAGGTTCCATAGTGCAGGAGCTTCTACCCCTGTGGAGTTGGGGTGTATCACCCTCCCAGTATGTGGATGGGTTCACCAAACAAAAAGCTCTTTGAAACCCCATACTTTTGAGGTTTCATCACCAAAGGCTCAATCATTACCTTCATTTCTGTCCTCTCTCCCATTTCTGAAGAGGTTAGGGGAGGGCAGAGTTGAAAATTCCAAGCTTCTAATTATGGCCTGGTTTTCCTGGTGACCAGCATCTATCCAGGAGCACCCATCCAGTAATATCCTTGCACTCAGGGTCACCTCATTAGAACAAAAGGTACTCCTAGTGCTTTTGTCACTTAGAAAATTACATGAGATTTTGGAGTTCTGTGCCATCCAGTGTTCTTGCCTGGAAAACCTCATGGGCAGAGGAACCTGGAGGGCTACAGTTCACGGGGTTGCAAAGATTTGGACGCAGCTGAGTAACTAAGCATACAGCACAATAGAGATGGGGCTTCCCACGTGTTTCAGGGTCAAGAACCACCCGCCAGTGCAGGAGACGTTGGTTGGATCCCTGGGTCAGGAAGAGCCCTTGGAGAAGGAAGTGGCAACCCACTCCAGTATTCTTGCCTGGGAAATCCCATGGACAGAGGAGCCTGATGGGTTACAGTCTGTAGGGTTGCAAAAGAGTTGAACACAACTTAGGGACTAAACAACAACACAGAAGATATAGATAGAGACATTTCTTATTATTTCACAGTGGCTCTACTCATTGTGGTCACATAGGAGCCCAGGCTCATAGTGAAGCCATCATCTCTCAAACATTGCCAATTGTCCTCCCAAAGCAAAGCAACCTTGTGATGTTGTCTTACCAAAAACAGTTAAAGGCTATAGTTCAGAAGTAATAAATATTTGTGCTTCTTGCTCATAAATCTTTGGCCATAGTCACATAGTCCTCTGCAAGGGGCCAGATAGTGCAATCTTGGTATGTACCTGGAGGGAGAGGAGAGCTGGATTATCAGTGAACAGTACTAATGAGAATCACAACTCGCACAGTAGGAACTAAACTCTAGGTAGCCAGTGATAGTACTGCTACTGTGATTGAATCTGGATGGTTTCAAAGTCTGGGAGCCAATCAGATGTGTGTCAATGCACTAGGCAAATTAGGAAGGGTGGTTTCAGTAAATAAAAATGACTGTTAAAATGGTCTGGGGAGCATATTTAGAGATGCTGAACATCATTAACCATCATGATGGCTCTCTTAAACAGGTTCCTCTGTTCTCTTAATACTTAACTTTGCCCAGATGTTTATTTTCTTCTCCCTTTCTACTAATCATATTTCTTGAAAAAGTTTTTTTTTCTCTAATTATATAATACCTCAGCAAGAACTTTTTAGTTCTAAAGTAGGTATTATCATTTGAACTTGAGAAGTCCCCATCTCCTTAAAGAAGCATGTGATAATAAGGAGCATGGCTTATAAACCAGTAGAGAATGTTCCAAAAAGTGTCTTTATCTGTTGACATTCTGAAAGATAGTGGGCAAAGAATGGACTATCCATGGTCAAAGTTAATCTGATAAATGCTCGAGTAAACAAAGTTAAGCAGAACTTCTCAGAGCCTTTAAAATGGTGCTACACTTTGGGACCAGGGTCAGGAAAACAAATTTTTTTTGAGAAATGTTTTGGGAGTCATTTATCAGAGCATAGTGTCTGGCTGTCTGTTATCTCCTAGATTATAGAGGACACAGCTAAGAGAGATAGGAGGCATCATTTGTTCTAAACTTCCTGTTTAGAAAAGGGTAAGTTGAGTATCAGAGAAGTTCAGTGACTTACCTCTGCTCATTTAACTAGTTTTTTCTTTCACTTTTTCCAGTTGCACATACATGACAATAATATCAACACTTGTACTATTCTGAGTTCTTCTTATGTGTTCATCCATTTGTTGTTGTTGCTGAGTTAGTTGCAAAGTTGTGTCCGACTCTTTGCCACCTCACGGACTGTAACCTACCAGGCTCCTCTCTTCATGGGATTTCCCAGGCAAGAATACTGGAGTGATTGCCATTTCCTTCTCCAGGGAAGCTTCCTAACCCAGGGATCAACCTGCATTGGCAGATAGACTCTTTACCACTGAGCCACCAGGGAATCCCATATGTTCATCCATATAAACTGACTAACTTGTGGCCATGTCAGGATTTGAACTCAGACCCTCTAGTAGGACTAGTCGATTTCGTCATTGTGAAGAAAAGTGATTTTCTGTAAGGCCAGATGACTCAAGAAAACTTACCAGTTTCAGGTCCTTTTATAACAGGAGGTCTTATTTCCTGGACAGTGAGTCAGGAGCAGTCACTGATATTTGAATATGCTCTTACATTAGGCCTAAGCCATGTATCTTTGTGAAAAGAAATTCAATAATCCAAGAGAAAATAATTGTGTTTCTTAGGGAATTTCTCCAATATCTTTATAACTGTATTTGTTCTAAATTATAGATTGTAGCCTTATCTGCAATGCTTCATTAGATAGATGAAAATATAAGCTTCTTTCCATAATAATTCCTGTTTAGTATGATTTATAAAATTATTATTACTGTGTTTAAATGGTAGTCTAGATGTTTCTGGCTTCTCTAAATGAGCACGGACTCCGTTCCTATAGCCCTTAAGGGACTTTCAGTAATAAGGAAGAACTGATCTGATTTTTTTTTTTTTGCATAGAATTTCCCTTTATAAAAGATCCCAAAGCACCAAATAAATGGGAAGATGATATCACCTGTCTGGAGCACTAGATGTTTTGTCAGATATACTGTAAAATAGCTAAGGATTAGAAAAGACAAAGGTTATCTAGTTTTACCTATAGTAGAATGTATGAAATTGTCATTATATGGTAGTCTATTTCCATAAGTGGTTGACATGAGAAGACCTTTGTGCATCATGTTGTTCAGTTAAGCTTAGAGAACGTTTCACAAGTGTGTTATATGTTGACTTGTTTGCTTACTTGTCTCTGTTTTTTTTTTTTTTCCAAAAAGAAAGTAGCTTTATTTTTTTCTGATTATAACATATTTTTGTTTAATGTTAAGATATTAAAACAACACTAAAAATTATAAAGAGAAAAAGCAATAGTTGCCTAAATTTCCACTATTCAGAGGTAACCACTCATCCAGATAGTGCTAAATAGTTACATATATGTACAGTTTTTAAAAAATGAGTTCAGTATGCTGTTGTTGTATAGCTAACATCTTTTAATGACTAATATGTTGTAGGCATCTCTTCACGTAAGCCAGTGTAGCTCGCTCTACATCACTGTTATTTACTTGGCTGCATAATGTCATTTGTGGCCCTTTTCATCAGTTCTATCATGTGCTGTACATTTGCTTTAATCACAAATTATCTCTAGTTATTTTATACCTTCGGGGTGGGGCTTAGTTTAAAATATGGCATTATCCTGAATTGGAAGTTAAATTTATTCATTCTGTAATTATTTTACTGAGTAGTTACTAAGTCCTAATCACTGTTCGAGGAACTTAGACTAGATCTGCTGCCCTTGTGGAGTTTATAGTGTAGTGAAATGGGAAGTAACATTGTAGGATCGGTTAAGATAGGTGAACAAAAAGTTCTCTCTGTCTAATTGCAAGAGAGAGACCAAAGAAGAAATTGTCGTGGATATTTTACTAGAGAATGAGTTAAGGGCCATAGGCCTCTATATTTGTCTAAGGAGATTTACAGATATATCACTTTTAGCTTCCCTATTTTGTTTCCAGTTAATAGAACCATGCTTTGTTCTAAAACATGGATGTTATTTGCAACTTTGCTTTACGGTAGCACAGTATTTCTACTTTACTTAAGAATTATAAAAATCTCAAAAATGTCAGCTACTACTTTTCTTAAAAATGTCTATATTCTTGCTTGACAGTATCCAAAACTGTACTTTGGTGATCTTCATATTGAACCCAAATACTTAATTTTCTGACATTGATTAGGTCACTGAATCTTTTGTCTTACTTGCTTTTTCCCTATAATAACTTATCCATAAAGAGGTGACTTGATTTTTATGGTTATACTTGATAAACACAAGATATACCACCTGCATGTAATTATAGAGCAGTTATAGTGGCAAATCTAGAATCCTATGATATCCTTTATTGAGATCTCATAATTTTCCTTAATGAACATTTCACAAAAATATCACTGTGAAAGAATTTTAAATTAATCTCCGGAAGTGTAGTTGAACAATCATACAAATGATGAGTTGTCATCTTAGATTAAGGTCTCTAGGACCTTTCACCCAAGAGCTGTCCTTGGTCCTACCTGAAGTAGTTTTGTTTTTTTCATTGATTATTTGAATGAAAAAGTCGAAGACATGAGTAATGTATTTTCAGTATATATGTTGCTGCAGGAAATAGCTTTTCAATAGTAAAAATAAGACTAAAAACAAACCAAAATTTAATAGGTTATAATATTGGCACCCAGTCAACTATAATAATGACAATGATTGCCAATATTTTATACATGCTTCCCTTCTCCCAGGCATTATGCCAGGCACTTTGTATGAATTTTCTTATTTTCACAAGAACTCCATGAGTTAGGCACTGCTGTTACACCCATTTTACAAAGAAAACTAAAACTAGAGATAGTACATTGATTTTATTAAATTTCAAATCTAAGGTCATGCATTTACATTTAAAAAAGAGATAGTGTTCCATTTCTGACCATGTGGTAGATAGAATTTGTAGAGAAACTTCATCTATGTGGAATACTTAAAATGTTGGCTAGAAATAGCTTCATTTCTGAAGCGTGACAGAACTGGTAGTGCAGTAAGAAATAGTGGCAAGGAAGAAGGACAGGGAGAATGATTCTGTAGCTGCAGGAGCTGGTGTGTATTGGAGGGTGTGAGGTGTCTGTCAGTACTGGTGACCTAGAGTGTAGGTTTTTTTGAACTTTTAAGTTTGTATTGGGTTATAGCTGATAAACAGTGTTGTGATAGTTTCAGGGGAACAGTGAAGGGACTCAGTCATACACATACATGTATCCACTCTCCCCCAAAGCCTCCTCCCGTCCAGGCCGCCACAGAACATTGGGCAGAGTTCCATGTGCCATACATAGGTCCTTGTTGGTGACCCACTTTAAATATAGCAGTGTGTCCATGTTGATTCCACACTCTGTAAATAACCCTTCCCCCGGCCTCCGTAAGTTTGTTCTCCGTCTGTGAGTCTCTTTCCATTTTGTAAGTAAGTTCATTTGTATCATTTCTTTTTTTCAGATTCCACATATAAGAGATGTCATACAGTATTTCTCTTCCTCTGACTTACTTCAAAGAATGTAGGTTTTAAAGGACCCTGTGCATCCTAAGAGACAAAGTTAGAGATCTTCATATAAAGCCAAAACTCTTAAAAGGGGTCAGCTTGCCCTTGGCCTTAGATAGGAGAGGCCTGAGAATTCCTAACCATAGCCTACATTCAGTTGATTTGAGGATGGAATTCACATTGCCTGCAGGTCTCAAAAAAGTTCAAGCTGAAGATTTAGTTTGAAGTTAGTTACTACTACTCCTGGCATCTATAAAATGTGCATCTTTCCTGGAAGAAAGCACTTTACATGTCGGTGTCACAGAATTCACAAAGGTTTTAGGAGGAGGTTGGTTCATAATGTAAAAGGAAAAAAAGAGATACCTGAGTACATCAGCCACTATGATTATGAATTAGCAGAAGCATGAAAATGCAGAATCAGGTTCCTAAAGACTGAAAATGTTAGTATGATTACAGCAAATAAAAATAACTGTGTTTAATGAAGTTAAAGATTGAAAGAAAACAAGACACTATTAAAATTAACAAGACAGATGTGAAAAACAAAGAAAATTCTTAGACATGGCTTAGGGACGGAATTAGTGAAATAAAGGATAGAAATGGAGAAACTACTCAGAATGCAGCACACACTCAAAAAAAGGAATAGAAAATATAAAAAAGGGGTTAAGAAGATAGAGTAAGAGAGCCCAATAAACATTCAATCTATATAGTTCCAGGAGTAAAGGATACAAAAGTTGGAGAAGAAGCAATATTCAGAAAACTATTTAGCTGACAATGTGTCAAACTGATGAAATATGTATGTTCAGATTCAGGTAGCCCAGTAAATTCAGGTAGTCCATTCTAAGTGTGGTAAATGGAAGGATATCATCAGTGACACATACCACAGTAAAACTGCAGAACCCCAAAGATTTAAAAAAAATTTGAAATTAATTGGAGAAAAAAGGAACAATGAATAAACACAGCTAACTCCTTAATAGAAAACAGTTGAAGCCAGAAGACAGTAAAATAACTTCACAGGGCTGAGAACAAATAGCTAGAATTGTCTGCCCATTGAAAATATCTTGAGCGTGGGCAAAATAAAGGTGTTTTCAGACATAAATTGAAAGTGTTCACCATCAATATAGTTCTACCAAAGGAATTGCTAAAGGCTATATTTTAAGAAGAAGAAGAAAAAATAAATCTCTAGAAGGGATGTCTGAGAAGCAAGAATTGTGGGAAAGGAACATTAGGGATAATTATAAAAAGTATTGACTGTTCAAAATAATAATATGTAATTTGTGGGGATTAAAGAAATCAAGATAGTTTAAATTGGATGTAACTTGAGTCTGTGATCAGAGTTAAAGCAGTGTGAGCTCTGGACAAGGATAAAGATTTTGATTAGCAAGGAAATAGAAATTAAAACCACATTGAAGTATTATTTATATACCCCACCAGATTGGTGAAAATTAAAGCCTTAACATACCAAATTTTGGTGAAGATGTGGAACAGCAGGAACTTTTATTCACTGATGAGTATGTATATTGGCGTAATCAGCTTACAAAAAGTTTGTCATTACTTAATAAACTTGCGGTTGTATATACATACCCTGCTGCTGCTGCTGCTAAGTCGCCTCAGTCGTGTCTGACTCTGTGCGACCCTATAGACGGCAGCCCACGAGGCTCCCCCGTCCCTGGGATTCTCCAGGCAAGAATACTGGAGTGGGTTGCCATTTCCTTCTCCAATACATACCTTACAATCTAGCAATTCCACTTCAAGATATAAAATCTTAAATACTCACATGTATACCAAAGACCTTTACAGGATGGTTTAAAGCATAAAGCAGTATTGTAAACAAGAGCCAGAAACTGGAAACAACTCAAATGTTCATTAGTAATAAAGTGGGTGAATAAATTGGGGTTTATGCTTATGACAGAATACCACACAGCAATAAACATGTGCAAACTATTGTTATATTCAAGAACACAGATGAATATCACACATATAATGTTGAATAAAAGAACCAAGACATAAAGAAAACATACAGTATAATTCTTTTTATATAAAAATTCAAAAGCAGGAAAAACGGAGCTATATTGCTAGGACTGTACAGATGATAATATTATTTTATAAAATACTAAGACTACTGAAAAAGCAAGTAAGGAACAGCTTATCATAGAAGTCAGGATAGAGATTAGCTCTAGTACAGAGCTTCAGGAAGGTGGCCCCTGGCCACATGAGTCAAATGGAATACTTAAAAGTGACTACTCTGAATTGAGATGCGGTATATGTGTAAAATATATATAGGATTCCAAAGACTAAGTACTATAAAATATCTCATTAATACATTTTATATTGATTATGTTATAACTATTATTTTAGATATATTGCGTTAAATACAATATATTAACATGAATTTTACCTGTTTTGTTTGTTTTCACTTTAGAAAATGTAGCTACTAGAAAATTTAAAATTATCTATGTGACTATCATTACATGTCTGTCACACAGAGCTACTCTAGAGGTTGAGTATGGAGTTGAGTTTGGTATGAGTCACTACGTTGTTTTTTGAAAAGATGTCAAAGCTGTATTTCTTGACCTCGGTGGTGGTTATATGGATGTTGCTGGATAATTATTCATTTACCTGTATGTCTGTCTCTGTATATGTGTCTCTCTGTGTGCAAGAATGCTTCTTTTTGTGTATATGTTGCCAAAACCTGGTCTCTGTTCACTGGTGTTGAATAGAAATAAGGAGATGTAGAGTTGTGGGTGAAGTAGAAAAGAGTAGCTTATTTTACCAGACAGAGGGGGCCAAAGCAGGTGAATGCACCCAAGACTGTGTGACCCACCCTGGAATAGGTAGTGAAGAGTCTTATAGTATTCAAGGATCAAGGCGTGATCAGCTTGTGGAAATTCTTCTGACTGGTTGGTGGTGAGGTAACTGGGAGTTAGCATCATCAACTTTCTGGTTCCAACCAGTCTGGGGTCTGTGTTCTTGTGGGCAGCATACACTTAACGTCTTCCACCTGGTGGGGGTTTTAGTATCTGCAAAACAGCTCAAAGGACATGGCTCAATATTATTTATAGTCATTGAGAAGGAACTATAGGTCCTTGACTTTGTTTAATGACTAAAGTATTATTATTTTGTCTTGTTCGACTGTTTTTCTTTCTGCATTTTCTCACTTCTCTAATTAAACTTATTTTTTGACTTAAGTTTTTCTACAGACAAAAACTGGGCAGGCAACATGTTGTTGTTCAGTCGCTCAGTTGTGTCTGACTATTTGCAACCCCATGGACTACAGCACTCTCTTCCCTGTCCTTCACCATCTCCCAGAGCTTGCTCAAACTCATGTCCATCGAGTCAGTGATGCCATCCAACCGTTTTGTCCTCTGTCGTCCCCGTCTCCTCCTGCCTTCAGTCTTTCCCAGCTTCAGGTTCTTTTCCAACAAGTTGGCTTTTCGCATCAGGTGGCCCAAAGTATTCGAGCTTCAGCTTCAGTGCCTCTAATGAATATTCAGGGTTGATTTCCTTTAGGATTGACTAGTTTGATTTCCCTGCAGTCCTAGGGACTCTCAAGAGTCTTCTCCACAGTTCAAAAGCATCAGTTCTTTGGTGCTCAGCCTTCTTTATGGTCCAGCTTTCACATTCATACATGGCTATGGGGAAAACCATAGCTTTGACTATACGGACCTTTGTCAGCAAAGTGATATCTCTGCTTTTTTTAATATGCTGTCTAGGTTTGTCATAGGTTTTCTTCCAAGAAACAAGTGTCTTTTAATTTTATGGCTGTAGCCACCATCTGCAGTGATTTTGGAGCCCAAGAAAATAAAAGTCTGTCACTGTTTTCATTGTTTCCCATCTATTTGCCATGAAGTGATGGGACCGGATGCCGTGATCTTAGTCTTTTGAATGTTGAATTTTAAGCCAGTTTTTTCACTCTGTTCTTTCACATTCATCAAGAGGCTCTTTAGTTCCTCTCCGCTTTCTGCCATAAGGGTAGTGTCATCTGCATATCTGAGGTTATTGATATTTCTCCCGGCTTCCCCTGGTGGCTCAGATGGTAAAGAATCTGCCTGCAATGCAGGAGACCTGGGTTTGATCCCTGGGTTGGGAAGATCCCTTGGAAGAGGGAACAGCTATCCACTCCAGTATTCTGGCCTGGAGAATTCCATGGACTGTATAGTCCATGGGGTGGCAAAGAGTCAGACACGACTGAGAGACTTTCACTTCACTTCAATCTTGATTCCAGCTTGTGCTTCATCCAGCCTGGCATTTTTTATGTTGTACTCTGCATACAAGTTAAATAACCAGCACGATATATAGCCTTGACATACTCCTTTCCCAATTTTGAACCAGAGGACATGGGTGGGGGACTATTCTGGGTAGGCCTCAGAGGGTCCTGATTGGTTACATATTTACCTTAATAATTTTTAAATGCTTCTAAAATATTGATATTAATGAACTTTATAAAATAATCATTATCAAAATTGAAGTAGATCGTATAGCTTCTAGACTAGTAAAGGAAGAATAATGAAATGGAAGGAGCAAAAAAAAAGATACAATTCATTCAGTCTAAAAGAAGGCATGTTGCTGTCCATGGGGTCACAAAGAGTCAGTAATGACTTAATGACCGAACAACAAAAGAAGGCAAGAGAGGAGAAAAATAGAAGTAGCACTATGAGAAATCATAAAATGAGTTAAGAAGACATAACTCCAAATATCTTATAATACATGTAAAAGGACTTACAAATATTAAAAGATTATCAGAGAGTACTAAACAAGCAAAACACCTGACAACCTACTTATTTACAAGTGAAGAGACACACCTAATACACAAGGACATAGAGAAGCTAAAGGACCCAAAAGGTAAAACATGGAAAAAAAATATACTTGACAACTATTAACAGAAGGGAAGCTGAAATAACTATATAATAAGATAGACTTGAAGATAAAGGGAAAAACCATTTCTAGAGATAAAGAGGGTCACTATATATTGGTATATGGTTCAATTGGCTAGGAAATTTTTAACAATTTTAAAATTATAAACACTTAAAAGCCTAACTTAAAAATATTTAGTAAAAATTGTCAGAACCTCAAGGAGAAATAAATTCACAGTTGTAAGGAGATTTTAGCATATCCCTACTGGGTAGCGACAGAACAGTCAAAAGAATTCTGTAAATATATAGAACAATTTAATAATAAAATTAACAAACTTTACTGACTGGACATGTAGAGAGTATATCACCAGCAACATCAGAATATACACTCTTTTGAAACATATGTAGGAACTTTAAAAAACTTAACCATGAATTAAGCTTCAACAAATTAAAGAATCAGCATCATACTTTTAATATTCTGTAATGGCAAAACATGTAGTTAGAAGTCAACAAAAGATAACTAAAAAATGAGATAAAATAGCTCATACCATATTTGGACATTTAAAAATATTTCTAAATTATTTCCGTGTTAAAGAAGAAATTGTAAGGGAAATTGAAAATGTTTTGAACTGATTTGAAATTATTAAAGTACTATTTATAACAAAACTTGGGCTTCCCTGGTGGCTCAGATGGTAAAGAATCTGCTTATAATTCAGGAGGGCCAGGTTTGATTCCTGGGTCAGGAAGATACCCTGGAGAAGGGAATGGCAACCCACTCCAGTATTCCTGCCTGGAGAATCCCATGGACAGAGGAGCCTGGTGGGCTACAGACCATGGGACTGCAAAGAGTTGGACACGACTGAGCAACTAACACTTTCACTTTATAGCAAAACTTGTGGAATATAACTAAAGCTTTATTAGACATTTTTGCCTTAAATGCTTAAATTCTAAAATAAGTAAAGTTAATTGGCTAAACCTAACTTATGAGCGTAAAAGGTAGATCAACGCAGAGGAAACATAAAAGGAATAATACAAATTTGAATGAAATAGGAAACAATGATATGATAGAAAGCATCAAAAAGTCAAAGTTGGTTCTTTGAAAAAATTAAAATTGACAAACTTCTGGAAAAGTTTGGTCAAAAATAAATAAGCCAATTTAAAATAAGGAAGAAAGGAAAAGAGAGAAGCACAAATAATACTGAATTTGAAAAAGAAATAACATGTGCAGCAAAGATTAAAAAGAAAAGGTATTATAAACATTTTGTCAATACCTCAACACCTGAGGTGAAATAGATTATTTGTAGAAACATATAAATTACCAAAACTTACTAAAAATGTAGAAAATGTACATGGTCTTCTAATCATTAAATAAATTAAATTGGTAATTTAAATTTTGCCAAAAAGAAAATGATAGGTTCAGACATTTTGTAACTGCTTTCTAAACATTCAAGGGATAGATAATGTCAATCTTATACAATTTATACAGTGTTGGAAACAGAAGTATACTGAAATTATATAACCCCAATGTAACTGTGATATTGAAACAGACTGGGACCAATATAAGAAAGGAAAATGACAGGTCAGTCTCATTCATGAATATAGATGGAAAATTTCTCAACAAAGTGTTGCCAAACAGAGTTCAAAATATTCAGACATATATCAAGACTAGGTTCAGTTTATGTCATTAATGCAAGATTGGGTTATTGCTGGATGCCTCAGGAAGGATATAGAAGGCATGAACAACACTATCAACCAACTTGACCTAGTTGACATTTCCCTCTTCCTGGTAACAGCAGAATATGTGTTCTTTTCAATTACACGTGGAACATTCACCAAGATAGAATGCATAAAATGATCTTCAGTTAATTTAAAATTCTGAGTGTTGGTGAGAATGCAGAGCAACAGGAACTCTCATGTATTATTAGTGGAAATATAAATTGGTACAACATTGGAAAATAATTTGGCAGTATCTAATAAAGTTGAAGATTGGCATGCACTATAAATTAGCAGCTCTACTCTTAGGTACATATCCTAAAGGAAAAAAGTTTAAGAGACATGTATTTGAATGTCCATAATAGCTTTGTTTATAATGGAATAAGAAAGAGAAGTGCCATAAAGTCCATTAGTTGTTTGATGAATACGTAAGTTGTGATGCAGCCATGAAGTAATATCAACGAATGCTGATTTTAAAAGCAAGTAACAGGAGAATTCTGCTTCTGACATCCATATGTATCTCTGTCCCATGTGTTAAGAGTTTCTCTGGGGTACTTGCAGCTCCTAGGTTCTAGTGTGTAGACATTTTATAAGAGATACTGCCAGATTGCCCTTCAGAAGAGTTACTGATTTGCATTCTTCCCAGACTCCTCATTTTTCAACGCATATTTTTGTTTTATAATTGGGATCATTTATTTCTCAATATTGTGGATTTTCCACATCAGTACCACAATGTGAACACTTTCCATGTTAGCAAATTTTTAATAAGTAATTTTATTGAATGTACATTGTTGCTTTCTTAATCATTTCTATATTCTAAGTTATTTCAGTTGTCATCAACTCTTTGGTATTATAAATGTGTTATAGTGAAAATATTTCCAAATAAGGAATTTTTGGGGAAGGCTTAATAGGGCTATCTAGATAGATAAGGGAAGGACATTCCACTTAAAATTTAAGAGCAGATACAGAGATAGATTTGACAGAGTTTGGCATTTGGATGGCACTCAGTAAATGGTTATTGAAATTAATTCAGATCTGATATAACCTCAATACATAAACACACAAAGGAGACTTATATAAATCTAAGTTCAAAGGAGACAATGGTGTAATGTGTCTGCCAGAATTTAACAATTTTGATTTTTGTTAATAGAACTGCAGAACTGACCCTACAGAAGGTAATTTTTCTATGCTGACCTAAATTATTACTTACTGTTTTTATTTCTCATAATTAAATATATTTTCCAAACAAAAACAAAAAATACCAATCCTGGTATTTTCTATGCTTGTCAAATTTTGGAAGTATTATTATTTGGAAACATTTGGAACCCATGTTGCAAGAGGAATTTTCAAAATGGCATGCTCAGAGAAGATTTATGGGGAATGGTGCATGTTTTGGGTCTATCGGAGAAAACTTTGGTGTAGATGGAATCAGTTCACTGTGTTTAACTGTATGAAAGTTTTTGTAAAGGGATCCTGTTTATCTTTACAATGAGTAGAATTAAACTTAGCTATAGGAAATGTTTTGGCTTGTATAAGGACTAACTAATGTGAAGGACTGACGTTGAAGCTGAAACTCCAATACTTTGGCCACCTGATGCAAAGAACTGACTCATTGGAAAAGACCCTGATGCTGGGAAAGATTAAAGGCAGGAGGAGAAGGGGACGACAGAGGATGAGATGGTTGGATGGCATCACTAACTCAATGGACATGGGTTTGGGTGGACTCCAGGAGTTGGTGATGGACAGGGAGGCCTGGTGTGCTGTGGTTCATGGCGTTGCAAAGAATTGGACAAGACTGAGTGACTGAGCTGAACTGAACTGAATACCACTGTGATGTGTTTTGGGAGGTAGGAGGAACTCTTATGAGGTCAAACTGAACCTGAAGAACCACTTGGTAGAAATATCAAACATCAAATATTTACTAGAGTGATTGGATTTAATGGCATTCCAACTCTGAAATTAGTATGTACGTTTATATCTCAAGTTGAAGGGAGATTTTATTGACCGTTGTTAAAAATATTTCTTATATCCATTCCTTTCTTTCTGTTCTCATCTTTGTCACTTTTTTTGCCTAAGTTTTTCTGATAACCTCCCAATCAGAACTCTTGGTTCTAATTCTCGGTTCAATCTTAGCATTTTGTGTCAAATTGCTTTTGTAACAGGTCTTCTGGTGACACTGCATATGCCATGCTGATCAAACCTTTAGGTATTACCCATTGCCTAGGATAAAGTTCAGACATTTTGGCCTGGAATTCTTGGCTGTTTATAAGTTGGACCTTTATTATTTTACTCACATAACCATTTATCGAACACAAACTATATACAAGAGAAAGTGTTAGATGCTTGTGATAGATGAATAAGATAAAGCACTGTGCCCAATATTAGTAAGTTCAGAAGAGCTCGGTAGACAAGTTTAGAACATGTTTTTGTTGGTTAATTTATTTTAAAGGAAAAGTGTAGGTAGCTGTGTTTAAAATGTATAACCAACAAGGTCCTACTCTATAGCACAGGGAACTTGACTCAATGTTATGTGGCAGCCTGGATGATAAGGGAGTTTAGGGGGAGGATGGATACATATAAATGTATGGTTGAGTTCCTTTGCTGTCCATCTTAAACTATCACAACACTGTTAATTGGCTACACTCTAATATAAAATAAAAAATTAAAAAATTTAAAGGTGTAGGATTTTGAAGAAAAGCATGTTTAGAAGACTCCAACTTGGCTTAGAGACTCAGAGAAGTCTTAGTTTCTACTACTCCTTGACAAAAATTTTCTGTCTTAATCAAACTAGTCTATTTTCTTTTTTCAAAAACACACAATTAATTTCTGCCTCATGGTGTAACATTTTAAAAATATAAAACGTTCTAATCCTATTCTCTGTACTGTACTTCAAGGTAGGTCATGTTTTATAGCTTCCCTCATTCCAGATGCTATGGGAATATCAGACCACCTTACCTGTCTCCTGAGAGACCTGTATGCAGGTCAAGAAGCAGCCATTAGAACCAGACATGGAAAACGAACTGGTTCCAAATAGGGAAAGGAGCACATCAAGGCTGTATAATGTCACCCTGCTATTTAACTTACATGCAGAGGACATCACATGAAATACCGGGCAAGATGAATCACAGCTGGAATCAAGATTGGTTGGAAAAATATCAACAACCTCAAATATGCAGATGATGCCACCCTTATGGCAGAAAGCGAAAAGAAATTAAAGAGCCTCTTGTTGAAAGTAAAAGAGGAGAGTGAAAAAGCTGGCTTAAAACTCAGCATTCAAAAAACTAAGATCATGGCATCTGATCCCATTGCTTCATGGCAAATAGATGGGGGAAAAAGTGGAAACAGTGACATTTTATTTTCTTGGACTCCAGAATCACTGTGGGCAGTGACTGCAGCCATGAAACTGTAAGACACTTGCTCCTTAGAAGAAAAGCTGTGACTAAAAAGTGTACTAAAAAGTACATCACTGCTGACAAAGGTGCTTGTAGGCAAAGCTATGGTTTTTCCAGTGGTCATGTATGTATGTGAAAGTTGAACTATAAAGATGGCTGAGTGCTGAAGAATTGATTCTTTCGAATTGTGGTGTTGGAGAAGACTCCTGAGAGTACCTTGGACTGCAAGGATATCAAACCAGTCAATCCTAAAGGAAATCAACCCTGAATATTCATTGGAAGGACTGATGCTGACACTGAAACTTCAATACTCTGGCCGCCTGATGCGAATATCTCACTCATTTTTTGTATCACTCATTTGCCTTTTATTTATGTGTCACTTATTGTGACCATATTCTATTTAAATTTGGTGCTGTTACTGTTTTTATGTGCATGTCTGTCTGTCTAGTGAGATTATAAATAGGTTGTGGATATGTCATACATGTTTCTCTGTCCCCCAGAGACTTGCACACAGGTCCCAGATGACTGGCATATAAAGATTTGTGGAATGAATCATTTTAATAAAGATTTGTGGGATGAACGTATATTGATTTTATAAGCTAAATAATTAGGATGTTGTCATAATCAAACCCTTCTACATTTGATTATGAAAGGCCCTTTTTTCATCATAAAGTAAGCTTTCTCTGAGTCCCACCCCATCTCCTACCATTTTAGGTAAATAAACTTGTTTCAATTTCAGTTAGATATGATTTTCCAGCACTTCTTCTAGGACTTGCAGGAGTGTAAATCATTGTACTATCTTCTGCCATACCAGATGGCATTACCTCTTCGGTGTGTATGTCAAGGAACTACATAAACAGAGAGCAATTAAGATTTATGTAAGTATAGCCCATCAGATCTCTCCTTTTCTCAGTCTGTCTTTGCTGAAGTTTTCTATCTTTGTATCTTCTCTCTCCTTTAAGAGGGGATCTTCTTTTATTCCCATCGTCCACTTTTATATAACACACTCCATAATGTTTGCAGTATCTGGACCTTTCTATTTCCACAACACAGTTCTGACTATGGTCTTGCTACATCACATTTGGTTTTTTGTATCACGGAAAATAGCAACTACTGAACATCTTTTCTGTGCGGGGACTGGCACTAGGCACTGTGGCATTTGCTATATTGTCAGATTCATCCTCACCGACTAGCTGTGAACACAGCTCTTCACTGCCTTCTTTCCATCTCTACCGATGCTTTGGTGAATAAATTGTCTTGTTTAGAGTTCACCATCACACACAATTGCAGCTGACTCTAGTTAGCAGCTTTAGATTCCCTTCGGTGGTGATGGTTGTTTCTTGGTAATTCAACGAGAGAAAAACACACGGGAAAGTGGACCACCACAGTAACTCCTTACTGATGTTGCCACCATTATGGCAAATTGTTTGTGATTTGTGGAAATGGACTCTCTTCTATCAATGGTTGACTATCAGTTCCTTTTTCTGGAGAGAAGTCATTAGTTAACGCAGCTCAAGGATTTGTCTGAGAAGAGCAGCACATCAGTTAGAATGCTAATTCACTCAACTGGCAGCAAGCACAGTGAAATGACAGCTTGGAGGGGGGTAAGAGGAGTGTCTGAAAATGGCAGCAGATTGGTATTTCGAAAGGGGAGGGAAATTTCATAATGATGAATAAGAAAGATGACATTTGGTGCTCACATTTAACTTGCATTGGATGTCCATATAAGGGTCAGCATGCATAACCTCTCTTGATTAGGCCTCCGGCTGCCCAGCAGCTGACTGGGTGTATACCCTTCAGACTGTAACCAAAAGAAAGGCCTAGATAATTAGGCCAAGTTGAACTGCAGGAGGTAGCCAGCTTCTCTGCTGCCTTTTGTATATTCATGACCCAGCTTGATTGATGGAAGGACAGTGTTTGGTGACACTGTCATTTGCAAGTTGAAAGGTAGACTACAGGCTGGAGCCAAGATCAGATGTGCTTTAAAGAGTCCTACAATAAACTCATTTGGATGCTGGTGATGTTCACATATGCATTTCTTTGTTTCTTACTGTTTCTCATCCACGTCTGTTAATTTGTAGAAATTAGCCTGGTTGTTTTCAGTTAAAACCGCACACTAAGTTATAGGACAGTTTTGTTCAAAAAGTTGGATGAAGTTGCTACTGATACGCCATGTGATGTGGGTCTCAGATGCTTTCTTGTGACATTTTCACTCATTGCTTATGTAGGAATTTCAAGTATATTTCTTGAACTGAGGTACATCACCAGAGGCAAGTGACTTTTTTTCCTCAGGAAAAAAGATGAATTTTCTCATATTTCAAAATTTTTAATCACTGTTGTCATAAAGTTTTCCGGAGAATATTGCTTTTGTAAAGGTATTCTATTCTTTATCAAAAGGTATATGAATATTCAAGGTTCACTTTTAATATTATGATCATGCAAATGGTCTTTTATTCATTCCCATGTCTTTTCTGTTTACTAAAATAGTTGATTACTTTCAGGCTTGTGGCAAATGAGTTCAAAATATTAAAAAAACAAGAGTTTCACCTAAGGAACATATTTATTAATATTGAACCTTAGTTATCATAAATTATTAGAATTAATACCATATTTTGTTGACTAACAAAGATAAGAAAGGGAAGGAAAGATGTTTGAAGAATTTTTGATGTACCTATTTCACATATATTAAGCTACTTCTTAAATCTGTCTTGTGAGAAATACCACATAGTTATTCTAATCAGTTTATTTTTCAATATTTTTAGTATTACACTGAATGCCTTTGGAAGATAGACTTGTTCTGACATTGTTAAATAATCATCAACCTGAAAAAGATTTGAATACTTTCTCTAAAAAGTCCTTACATGTATATTTTGGCTGTATTACGGAACGTAACCATAACTTCAGATAACACAAGTGTAGGTTCTCTGTAAGCTGTGAAGTGCTATATAAATATAAGTAGTAATTGTAGCTGTTGTTGTTATCATTATTAACAATAAATCCCAGGTAGTTGTAACAGAACAGTATAACAGATGAAGTAGTCCTCCCATCATATTTTTGTCAACTCACTCTGACTGATCAGGTATGAAACTTTTTATGAAAGCAAAACAGCAAAGAAAGACTTTACCAGCTCTTTCAGTTATTTTCCATATTAATTATCTGACTTGGCTCCTCCCTTCCAGATGCTCGAAAAGACAGTGTCTCTAACTGACAGCAATGCTTTTGTCAAGAAGGTTCTGGAGGGTGTTGAAAACATACTCTGATCACTACAGAAAACACGCATACTCCTTTTAAAGTCATCTTAACTGACATTTGAGATAAGCATCTGAAATGTAGTATCCTAAATCTGCCTGTATAGTATTCAGAAACTCTTGGCTGTAATTTGTGGTAATTCTTTCTAAATCAAACAATTATGTTTTAGCAGAAAAAGTATTAATGTATCCAAAATGTTAGTGAAAATGTCATTTTTGTCACTTGACTATCTCAGGATTTTAAATTATTGAATTTTCTTTTAGATTCTCATTAGAAATTAAAAGCAAGGTGAATGTTTTTGTGAAATAAGATAGAAATTAATATCTCTTATTGAACAGAAATAGTTCAGAGATTTTCAAAGAGAACTGTGCCTTCTTGAACCAAATTGAAATGTATTGTATATTTTTCTCCTACAGAGCAATATTCTTAATATGTTAGTTACTGTTCTTCTCATTACATCTTTTCAAAAACTTAAAGTTTTATCAGTTTGTCAGGAGATTCTGGTCTTTCCAGTGATAAAATAAACTTGACACTTGTTCTATGAAGGCATCTTCTCCCTGCTTATCAACTCTTCAATTTATGGCTGTGTTTTGAAATTTGTGCCTGTGACTCCCATCTTTGTATTTACTCCAATTAACACATAAACCCTAATTAGCCAGATCAAGGGACTTGGGAGTCCATAAATGGAAAGTGACATGGCAGAGCTTGGCAGCTGGCATCAAGGCAAGGTGACAAAAATAGGGAAGTATCAATTAGATGACTTTGATGCTAAAGCTGTGTGTTAGGATGATAGATTTTAACAGCTCTCTGTGTCACTGACTGCTGACTCTAGGCTAGGGGTGTAGGAATCAGTAAAATGATAGCTAAGTTAAAGCACTGAATTTCAGGTAAATTTAAAACACAATAAAACCTGAACAGCATTTAAATTCAGTTTTATATCATTATCACTGGCAATAAGTTACACATTTCAACCAAAATTAATTTTTGTGAATTTCCCTGTAGAATGATTTAGTTTCCAAATTTTCAAATTGTTACTTTAAGTGTACAGCAGTTCTTGAGTAGGAATGCAAGAGTCCAGAATTATAAAATTTTAGGAGTCTAAATGTCCTAACCAAACATTTTTGAGGGAAGAAATAGTCCAGATGAGTGGGTTTGGGAGTGGAGTACCCATGATCACCATTAAGTATTAACTAAGTTCCAGACTCCAGTTTTGGATTACATGTATAATTCAACAGGGAGAAAAATTAGGACTTTGTAAACATTATTATTCCAGTTTTACAAATCTATTGTTACAGAAAAAGACTTATGTCTCAGCTGAGGAATTTTATCAGGCTTTGTATATTGTTCATTGGTTTTGAGAGTAATAGAAGTTAAATATACAAGAACTGGGCTGCTTCAAATGGATGACTGGGTATTTGTAAAGAAGGTTCTGGAGGGTGTTGAGAACACATTCTGTGAACACTACAGAAGTCATGCATACCCTTTAAATCTGTTGGAACCAGAGGATGATAGGGTTTATTTTTTTCTCAGTTCTTTTGACCAAGAATTGGTTAAAACTGTGGTCTGAAAATATGTTTCCAATTAGATATTAGAGTGTATATATTTAGTTTTTTTTTTCATTTTGGATAGCCAGTGTATCTGTAAGCTTACTTGGTACTTTGTTTGAATGTAGATATTATCTGTAGTTATTTAAGTTTTGATTTTAAGCTTAGACTTTAAAACTGAGATTATTTCAGTTCCCATGTACCCCTGTTACAAGTACTGCAGCAAATGGGGGAAAGAACTCTTATTTGAAAAGTTGCTGTTCTAGAGGAGTATTTGAAACATTAAAAATCTGCCAGAAGGTTCATTAACATAAATGTTTAACTCAGACACACAAACATGTACTGAAATGAAAATGTTTCATGCATTAATCTGCTGCAGAAGGAACTAACATAACAATTAGAACAGCATTCTGCCTACTTAGACTTAAATTTCCTAGGGCAGTTATAATACGTAGTGTTGATATAGTTTAAGTTTTTTTTTAAAACATATACAGTATTCTGTTGTTTAAATGATTTCTTCTGTTTTAATGTATTCAAACATGGTAAACCCTAGATAACTAGAAAGAAGCATTAGGAGTATAATTTCTAGACTAAGACTTGGAAGTTTCCTCATCAGCTCAGGGTCTATTAGAAATACCTGGAAAAAAACAATTTCTTTCTTTTTTTTTTTTGCTTTGCAAAGGAATGAAGAAATGATGTTTATATTTTGTAATTGTGAAAATACCAGGTGCTGTCATGAAAACAGGGAACCCAGCTAATACCTCAATAATCTTCATGAGGCTATTTTGCTTGGTTGCCATTTTCAATCATTTTTGTCAGTGGTACTTTGGTGGCAGAGCTGGTAACCTGCCTTATAAGAAATACTCTAGCAGTGACTAAATATGGGCTATAGCTTTTTTTACACCAATAAAAGAAATTGTGACTTTTGAAATGGTTTCTGTTCCAATCGTGTAGCCGATCCATTGATTTTTTAGCATGCTGATCCCAGTTGCATGGTCATATGTTGTAAACCACATGGAACTATTTCAAACTGTGATGGGGGAAAGTAGCAACTGCAAACATTCCTCCTCGAAGCAAGTGGTTGTCCTAAACTGAGCACTGTAGAATAAAAATGGAAACATAAAAATAGCAGTTGGAAAGATAAAACAGCATTTATAGTACTAATAAAACCGTTGTGGCTTCCACAGGAAAACATGCTTTGTAACCTAATGCTTACCTGAAAGGACTGTCGAGTTTCTGAGAGTTATAGCTGTTTTTGTAAGAGAAGCACAGAGATTTGCTTGAGGGCTGAGTGATAGATTCGCCTGCCTGAAGCATCCCAGTGTGTTTATACATGGCTTGTATGGCAGCTTTCATAAGACATTTACCCCATGATTTGCGATGAGCTTATGTGTGAATAATTAATGGCAATTAATCCTTAATTACAGTAATTAGGCAAGTCACAGGAAATTAAGCTGCAGCTGGAGAAGACCATGCCTGGGAAGAGAGGATTGGGGGCTGTGTGAATGTGCCATTTACTGACAGCATTACTAGGATGCGCAGTATTCAGCAGCTTTGGCATTTCTATTGGCAGCCTTGGGTAGGACAAGAGGGCTCTGTATTAGAAGCAATCTATAGTTGTCTACAAGAGTTTTAAGTTCAAGTGCCAAAATGTTGTGTTGCATATGGTGATTATCTAAGTTTATTGGTTGCTATAACTCAAATGAGTATAATTGTTTTTGGCTTGATAACAGTGACATTAGAAACAGGAGCTTTTATGCATTCATAGGTTCTGTTGGCTTGAAACATGATGCAACTTTTAGAAACAATTCATCCAGGTTTGCAATTATGAAATAGATAATGTAATTGTCTAGAAATTAACTGAGAAAATTTCAGTCAGGAACAACAGCAGAACATATAGTATCTCGGTTGAGAAGTTAATTACTTTATTACTAGTTGCTTTGCCCCAGTTAAGCACTGTAGTACACAGTATGCAGTAAATATCTATTGAATTGAATACATATTCTAAATGTTCAAAAAGCTGAGATTTTATATAAAAACTTTGAATCATTCACATTAAATGCTAACAAAGTTAATGCTTAAGAATCTACAAGCGGGTGTCCTAAAACAAGCCAAGCAACCATTCGATAGAGAGCAGCACTGCACTATAAATTCCTGGTGAGAGATGTTCATGGTGCCCCATCTTGGAAAATACAGCTTCTTCCATTATCTGTGTGGAATTTAAAAATCACATGGCCATTTTATACCTAGATTAAAAAGCATGTAGAGAAGTTATTTAAGTTCCAATATAGTTTTCGCAATTAAATACAAATATGCAGCATAAGAAAAGTATCTTCATCTGCCCAGTGGACACCAATGTTTGCCATTCATTTTCCTTTGTGAACTTCAGAGCACAATAGAAGTTTGGTTCACACATTCAGTTCAGGCCTGATATTAAACTTATCTAAAGTATTAATTTGTCACAGTCATTATACAGGTACTTTAATACCTGAGTACTCCTTGATGCCAACACAACTATCAGGAAAAGGATGCACGTAACAGTTCAGAGCAGATAAAAAATACATACATTGTATCTTTTTAAAAAATAGTCTATATAATTTAGTTGGAAACATTTGTAAAGGCTCCCTGTTTTATACTAAAAAGGAAATTTAGGGTTTTTTTTCCCCTGTATAACTCAGGATCAGAAGTATTTGGTGCAATAGGCTTTTTTGGTTATTAAGTGTTAAATATGCAAAGCTTCATCTTTCAGGAATACTGTTTCTTCTAAGACCAAACTGATGGAGAGTGAAGTTATGTGAACATATATAGATTATTGCCTTCAGTACTTCTGGTTCACTTTAAAGAGAAAAGTAAGTCACAGTATCCTAATAATGGTCTTGATTTTATAAATGATTTTTCCCCTTGAAATAAGCAACACATTCATTTTAATATGTAGAATCGGTTTGCTAGCAGGGCGACAGTTTAAAAAGGCTTCCAACTGTGACACAAGTGCAACCATATTGCTTCCTATTACTCGCTAAGGTAGTTGTTTAGAAGAGAGAATGTTCTCCCTGGAAATGTTTAAAGTGCTGTAATTTTATTTAGGATAATGAGGATTTATAACCATTTTGCCATATGAAAACCTGCCTTTAGACAGAGTGAAATAGGTTGTTTTGGTTATTGAATGTTAACTCTAGGGTGTGTGTGTGTGTCTTAGAGTAGTAAGGGAACTGTTTACATTGGGGATTATGCTGGTTTATTCTGTATGTTGGCCTGTGTTACATATGAAAATACTAAGTGATACAATTCAAGTTTGGCCCATATAAATGTTTACATTTCTTTGTGCATGGGATTTCTCCCTATTGAAACATAACTAAATAGAAAGTCTTTGTTCTTGTTTCTACAAACAATTTTAGCAGTGACTGCTAGGTTTGCCTAGAACCCTTAGTCTTTACAACTTTGCCCTTGTACTAGAGGAAGTTGTTTTGAGTGATTGTTGGGTAGATAGTGCACAGGGAGATGGCTTTGACAGAAAAGTGCAAAGAGGATCTATGTTTTTATTAATAACAGTAAGCACAGCATTAGTGTAGTATGTATTAATATTAAAAATTAACCTAGTAAATATTCATTAGACTTAAATTACTTATACTGTATTCTATAGCACTGTCTCAAAACCTACTGTGGAATAGTTTATTTAGACCTCTGATATGGGAGGGGGAAGAAAGGAACAGAACAGTTAGAGATTTTTATCAGGTTTTTATCTCTTCTCTGAAAATCTTAGCTCTCAAAACATTTCTAATTTCCCTCATTTGAAGGTTCAAACAGTTTCAAATTACTGCCCATGGATTGTTCTTGACATCCCGAATGGTAAATTTGAGCTGTGGAAATGCTGGAATGTGTTTTTGTGCTTTTCCTGAACAAGGGAATTCAACGGGTAAATTACAGTCATTTACTGGGAGTGTAATTTACTGAGAGCCTTTAGGCAAATGCAGGGGGAAAGGACAGCAGCAGAACGGAAAAAACAGCATAAAAACTGTTTTGTGTATTTTTTCCCTTTTCTCATTAAGTATTTATTCACATAAGAGTTTTATGAATTAATGGATGGCCGTTCAATTAAAACAGATAACCTTTACTCATTTTCATCATTGATAGAACAAGTATTTGAAACAGTGATTGCCATGTGAAGATTACAACCTGAACCACATTTCTGAAATTATACTAGTTTATTTTACATTTATATATGTTTGTCTTATTGAGAATTATAAATAAGAAAATGTTGCTCTGCCTTCAGAATGATTAAATATTTCCTTAATTTAGATTTTCACCATACCAACAGTTCAGATAATAAACATTTAAAATTTTCTTAGTGGACAAATTAGTATCAAAGACTTTTCATACACTGATCTTGAAAAGTACTATTCTACTTTTGTCATATACCACAGATGAATCTTATTTTAAAAAGAGAAAGATCTAGACCATTTTGGTTGTATGCACAGTTTTAAGCCAATACAAGATAATGCAGCTTTTTTATCAAAGGTTAAAGAGAAATTTTATGAAGCTGTCAACTAATTCTTTGTCATATAAATATATAAACATTTGCGGTAATCCTTATAAACAGTTCTGACCAGTCCCTTTCATGAGAAGCAGTGCGCTCTGCAGTGATTGCTGAGCAAACAGAAAGCTGCGTTGCAAAGTGGTTTTGTATAGCATATTGTAATTTGACACTTAAGTTGTGCCCCGCGTTACCCTGTGTCATAATTGATGGCTAGAGAAAAGCACACGCTATGCTAATCATTTGTTAGAATAGCTTGTTAAATTGTGGTTGCCAATTTTAAATAAACTATGGAATACTTGTCTGTATTTTAAGGTTTTGTAGCCTACAGTTTTAAACAGTCATTTTGAAGCTATTTTTTTAACTTTCTGTGGCATATGCACAATCCTGCCATTGCACACAAGGTCAGCATGTTCGCCAATTTAATAGCATATTATCAAGAACAAAATCAATGAGCTGCCGGTTTCGCACAGTATCTCAAGGGACTTTTCTGTTTCTACTTCACTGATCCTAAATTTGGTGTCCTTTTAAAATCAGGATTGATATTTTAATACGTGATTTTTTAAGTTCTTAAAAGTAAAAGATTTCCAGAATTAGAAGGCTACTTTAGTTATTCATAGAAAGTAAGGGAGAATTTATCTTATATTTATTAAGCACAGTGATTAGACATAAAGCAGCTTATGTTAATATAGAAGTTATTACCTATAGAATGCCACTAAGAATTTTAGTGCAGTAAAAGATTCAGGAGATAAGATTACTGTGTATGACCAATTTGAGTTCTCATGTTTTTAATGTAGGAGCTTTTGCATAAGTCTGTGTTGAGTCAGTTACATCCTCAAAAGAGAGGAGCCCAAACTTGGTTAATGCTGACTTACAATTGAGAGTAATAGACCTCTATCACCTCTAGTAAAAGAACTGAAGCATATGAAGGAATATGTGCATTTAAACATGAAAGAAATGTTACTTCTGTGGAGAAAAATGATTTAATGTGCAGAGAAGGGTTATTCATTTTTAAGAGATTAAAAATGACTTGAATATAATAACTTTAATTTGTAATAATGGTCTGACGGCTGCTTCCTGTCTAATGTAAACCTTTTGATTGACATGTCCATTTTGATCTCTTCTGTCATGTAGTGTATTGAATGGATAAAGGTATTATTTTCAGTTATTGTACATATCCTTAATTAAGCCAGTACAGACATGCAGGTGGATTTAGTTCTCAACCACTTGATAGACAAATATATATAAGGTTATTCTGTGGCCTACAATTGACCCCTTTGTGTGGAGGAATTCCCTGAGAACATTCAGGATTAAGTCACTCTGTTACATGAGAAGAGAGGTGGCAGACATGCCTTCCAAAACGGACATTCTCACTCGATGGCGTTATTTGGGAAGCATGAGATTCGATAGTCCCAATTTTGTAATTGTTGTTCCTTAACAACACCTAACACACGTGCAAGTTGAAATTTACAATATCCTCATTCTTACTGGATTTTTGGGGTCTGTTTTCTAGTGTATTTCATTTCCTCTTCTAAATTGTGTAGAAACTAAATAGTAGGAAAGTTTGAGATTTAATTACTTACTATTATAAAAACACATAGAGCCTTAATGTAACTAATAATTTTGTTCATAAATTTATAATACTCTGTTTAAGTCTTAACTGAATTTAAGTAACTGAATGTGTGCATTTGAAATGTAAGTTCTTAATTTTTAAAATAATATTTTTAGTAGGCCAATATGCTGGTCTATAGAAAGTATAGCAAGATATCCTGCTTATTTAGATCAGGCAACCTAAAGACTTAGGAAGTCATATTCTCTGCTCTTTTGGAAAAGAGAATATATCCAACGTGAAATATTCTGGATAATTATGAATATAAGTAAAAAAATAAGAGATGTGTTTTGGTGTACAGTGTTCTCTGCAAGTTTACTCATTATTTTGACTTCTGAGTTTCGTTTCTCATGGCAGGTTATGGAAGGAAAACCAGTCAGTGACCACAGAGTACAATAAAATGCCCTTAACATAGTTTGACTGAAGGTAGAGTGGCAGTAATATAAATCAGGCCCCTTACTGAAGGGCTCTTGAGCATTCCCAGAGATATCGGCCTTAATTCCAGTTAAGGTGTGGGGTCACCCACGATTACCGGTGGTTTCTCGGAATAACTCACTGACCCGTGGAGAGGTGTCTCTCGGTTCAGGCCTCTTCCTCCCCGATTGTGGGGTCCGAAGGGGGTCTGCACACTCGTGGATTAGGTGCGCGTTTGCACACACGCGGCCCGAACCAGGGCTCGCTTGGCTGTGCACAAACGCAGAGTCCCGAGTTTTGCATTAAGCGGTGTTTAGGAACCTAGTTCCTAAGGAGTCTAGAGAGATAAATAATGGATGTGTGGGAGCTCAGTGTAAGCCCGAATTTTCTTTCCTCGGTAGTTTTTGTTCTCAATCACCTTGATGAAACAATCTTGAAGCCGCTTCTCTTTCTGTGGCATTTGGAATGAGTCCCTGACAGGCTGATTTTCCACCCCTGTTGTGATGCTGCTTTCTCTAGTTAATATTCCTGTGTAAGTGTCGCACAAAAGTAAACCCAAAGAGGCCGCACACGACATGGAGGCTGCTCCATTTACATTAATTATGCAGTCAGGGCGGTGAGAATCCGCTGTCAGCCGGAGGGGCGGGGGGCGTGCCTCGGCGGGGAGCGGGGGAGCCGGCGGGGCCGCCCGGAGGGGGAGCGGGGATCGTCCGGGCTGGCGGGCCGCCGCTCGGTGCGCGGAGAACAATGGGCGCGCCCCGGGAGCCTCCGGGCAGAGCAGCGCGGCCGCCGGAGCCGCCCCCTGCCAGCGGTAGTCGCGGCTGCATCCCACGAAGGTGGCCGCCCAGCCGACCGCGGCCAGAGCTGCCTCCCCCGCCGCCCGCAGCCAGCTTTGTGCCCTGGGGTCCGCACCCCGGCGATTAGCTTTGCCCCCGAGCTCTCCAGAGTTAGCGCCTTTCAAATCCAAACCTGAAACTTGGTTTGAGGCCTGGCGTCCTTAGTGGCTGGATTTCCTTGATTTCAAATACCCAGGCTGCTGCCTACTCAGGTATCTCAGAGGAGAACGGAAAAATCACCATATGAACCTCTTTCACGTTAGAAAATTCGAACCAGGTGCAAAACAAGGACACCCTGGCAAAATGGTTAAGAAAAAAATTAACTCTCTAACCCTTCACCATAAACATGAAACATCATTCGGAGATTTCCCGCCGTAATTGACTGGAGCATCCTAACTTAATGGCTGTTGTTCAGTGGGAGACTGAAGTCCACAGGGTATGCCTAGGAAATTTAATTGTACAAACATTTGTTGAGTACTTACTATGTGCTAGGTGATAGGAAATTATTGCCTCATTCTTGCTGCATGGAAAACATTCCAGAAATTTTAGATTATTGCTCTTTCCAGGATTTAAATACGGGAAGGTAGAAAAATTGCTCTTGTCACCACTATCCCTCCGCCCCCCGCCCCCCATCCATTTCCCCAGTGACCTGGCTTTAGTCAGGAAGTATTGAGGATGGTAGGAGAATGAATGTGCTGTTTTCTTTTTTCTTTTTTGCACTTTTGCAGAGTATCAGTGAAGATTACTGTACAGTATTTCTGCAGCGTAGTGTATGCACCTCATTGTGTGGACTTAGAATTGAATGCTTGCAGGCAATGACTAGTCAAATACCCATGCCTGTTAGAACCACAGAGCAGGGAGCCTGGAAAACATTAATAAAAGGATAATTTGAAAAACCTTGCCCCGTTTTTAGATTTGCAAAAACAATTCCATGGTCATATTTTGTAGTTTTCTTTAAAATAGAGGATTGCATGTGTAGAATTTCATGAGTAAATCGTGTCACATTCAGCCAGGAGCAACCACACTGAAAATTTTTCCAAAAGGAACTAGGCCATCCTTTCAAGGCCATGTGAGGATGATGACATTTAGTTCTTTTCCAGCCCAAGTCATAATTTCTGAAGAAATCAATGTAATACCTTTATCACTTTATTTTTTTAAACAAATAGATAAGAAGCATTACTTTAAAAATGTTTAATGTCCTCTTTTGACGTTTGTACTATGGACTTGTTCCAAAAATGGAACTATTTTCGAAAACAAATGTCATTTCTTCCTTGGTCTGTAAGGAAAGAGTTGATCCCTCTATACAGTACATATTTTTTTAAAGTCACTTCTAATTGTTTAAAACAGTGTTGTGGATGATTTTTCTTTTCTTTAAGATGCAATTTTCTAAAATGAATGTCAAATCCTATGAAATTGCTGGTATCTGACCATTTTTGACATTAAAAATGGTAATTTCATGTGGTTCAGTCAAACAGAAAGTATTGATAACACATAAGTGAGATGAAAAAGCAGAAAAGTACTTATATATAATCATGGTTTAAAAACTTATGCATGTACAAAAGATTGTGATTTGATGTCGAGTTGAATGTTCATGGAGTTCTATCTTCCCCCATCAAATTGTTTGAATTCACCATGGAACAAAAAAGCTTGTTTTCTTTTAGACCTCGGGGGAAAATAAAAGCTCTGTTCTTTAAAAAGAACAAAATTTAAAAAATAAAAAATAAATAAAAACAACAAAATTGAAAAGATATACCAAACTTAGTGATCTGTGGGTCCTTGGAATTATAACTGTGTATATCTTTGTATTATTATCTCTATGTATATTTAAATATAATGTCCAAAATCTTGTTTTTTGACCCTATGTCCACTCCACTTGAGTTAAGGTACTACTTTTATATGCATTTCATCTTTAATTTTACCTGAATCTAATGGGAGTTTCCAAAATTAGATGTAGAAATCCAATCAGCATTTTAATTGGAACTGTATTTACCAGTGTGGTTCAACTTTTTTTTTTTTTATCTACTCAGAACAGTGTGTATCATGAAATCATTTACATAATGGTTTGCTTTTGATGCTATCATCTGTGAGATTCTTATCTCTGAGGGAAATTTCCACAAATAAGTTAATTTTTAAAATCAGAATGCAAAAGTGATAAATTATGAATATACTTATTTTAAAGATATTTAAATAAGATACCAAAAAAATCATATTCTTACTTAGTATCATTAGCTTTGACATCATTGTATGGTGCCAGATTATAATGATATGAAGCTTCTAATACTGTTTCACATTTTTATCCACTAAATAAAAACCTGCCCTGTGTTTTATTACGAAGTAGGTGGCCTGGAGGAAAATATATGTATTCTTTCCTTTTGGTATAAAATATGCATCTGGGCTTCTCATTTCATCCCCAATCTGTGTTATTCCTTAAAAATGCAGAACTGCCTGAAGTCCTCTTTAATATTTAATTCAACAACTTTTTAATCTGTCATTATGCTGTGATGAAGTAAGCATCAAGTGTCGCTGAAAAAGATTAAATTATACTTGGAAATAGGAATTGAAATGATTTAGGGTTGGAGGCTGAATATTTGCTTTGCACAAGTAATAATAATAGTAGCTTGGGTGAAGAAGGGCTTTGGTTTGGCTTTAATGTCTTTGCCTTGCTGCGCTCCCCTGTGGCTCCCCCTGATTTACGCTGGCATTACTGAGCTTTATTTTATTTAAATGGAGGTAGAAAGTGGAAATTACTACACTACAATACATTAATTACTCCATACTATTTCTTTGTACTGATTTCCCTTTTTTCTGTAAACATCATAAACAATGATGCAACCTACCTAAAATGGATAGCATCTGTAAGCAATCCTGTAGTTCTTGTTAACAAGCTTATCTTAGAAAGGAAAGGCAGTAACAATTAATATCCATCTATGGAATAGTGAGAAGTAAAGGAACATTTGTGATAGGGGACGACGTCCTATGTAAGAATAAGCTGTGACAGTATGTGTTAATATTTTAATCACTGCATTTTACTTCTTGCTTTTAAAATCTAGACTTTAATCTGTGGACCATTTTTTTCTTAGGAACAAAGGACAAACTTTTAAACCTCTCAGTGACTCAAGATTATTCAACAGGTGACATAGATATGAACATTTATGGAGTACTTGGTCCTTTTAGATCTCTGTCATCTAGAAATCTGTTCCATCGTCTCTGGCTCCATTGGCATATTTTTAATCTAGTTCTGTAATGAGGCCCAAGCAATCAGTTAATTTAGCAGAGAAAACTAATTGAGAGATTATTTGATCAAGTACATCACAAGATCCCTATGTGGTTCTTTGAAGGAATGCTGCTTTTCATATTTACTGTAATCCATGTGTATTGGTGGCTTGTATGTGTACTCTGGCTCCATCTGTAATGAATGTCTTGAAAACATACCTTCATTTGTCATGATTTGGCATGATGATGGTTCTGTTCAAAATAAGCTTGGAAATAAACTAGAATTTTGACATGCAGCACACCTGTTGGAATAGTATCAGAGCTATATTCACTTCTAGGAGCTTGGTGTATCTGCAGTTCAGGTGTCTGCTTCCCTGGTGTCGTGTCCTATCTTGTAACAACAAAAAAGGAAAAAGACCTTGTCCTTCCTTTTTTGAAACATTTGAAGTGAGAATGTAAACTTATTGCAGTAAATTCAGTATCATCTATTATCTCTGCAGAATTTTAAAAAATAAAGATGGCAAAATGTTTTTGGGATTACAGTTTTTGGTATCCTTCTGTGTATTACCCTTTCGATCTTCTGTCACTGTGGGCTCATAAAGTTGCACTAAGACTGAAATACCAGGGAAAAATACCAAAATACTTTGCAAAGGATTTTTTTTTCTTTTTTTTTCAGAAATGATTTTTTGTTGGTAGCTTGAGTAAATTTTATACCCTGCCTAGTTAAATTTCCTCAATATTTATTTAACTCCTCATTTTATCAGTGAATACCCAAGGTGTGCAAGCTGGAACAAATAGTGTAAGTATCATTACGTCCCTTTCATTATCATTAGATATTTGAAATGAAAGTTCTGTGTTTTTGATTACCTCTTACAGTTCATGAACACATATGTAGAGGATTAGGTCCACAGATTATTTACTATTTAGTGTCTTGATGTAGGATAATATTTTAAAATAGTTTTTTAACAATTTGTTTGCCTACATAATGTTATTCCTATTAAGATATACATTTGTCAACTTGTGCCTTTTTTGCTCTATCACAAGACTAGTTGCCTTTCTGAAACCTAGTATGCTTGTAGGGTAAAGTAAATGCATGTCTTTGTAGAAGAATAAATAAAAAGAGCAACCTGAGTCAATAAGCGGGTTCAATTCATGCCTACAGCCATGGCGGACAGCTCATTTTGTAGATGTGGGTGTTTTGTTTACATTTATAATGCAGCTTTATTTAATGCTGACAGATATAGCTTGTGGCAAATGATAGTCAGAATGTATGAGCAGTCATAATGCTTCTGTCTTCTTATAGTGTGCTGCTGAAAATAAGCAGTTCACCTCTGTTTTTATTGAGGAAAGGATATGAGACAGCTATAGCTTCGTGAGGCTATTTATTGAGTTGTTTTACTAGCTGTGAACATGCCGCTTTATAGCAGTTGTGAAAATGGACTTTGCTAGTGTGTGGGAAAGGAAATAACATCGCCGTATACAAGGGTAGTAAAAAATCTCTATAAATAATTCTTCAGACTGAAGAATATTCTCATCTAAACAGGCAGAATGGGTTGTGATTTTGGGTAGGTGTCAGTTTCCCCAAAAAAGTCACTAGGTTGGAATTAATCATATGATTTGGAGGAAAATTTTGATTCTCTAAAATTTAACTGGGTTAGAACTTAGGAAAAGTTGTTTACAATACCTACCTGGATTTAGCACAGCATTATGGTGACCTTTGGGGCTTAAGGATCTGTATTAACCACTTTAGGGGTGCAAATTATAGAAGGTGCAATAGGCTACATGTATGTGTGACAAGGCATACCTATACCTGTAAGCTAACAATATGTTAATACTATGTTATTTGAGCACACCTGATACAGAGAAATCTATATTCATACATTGTTTATAATGTATTAATAATAGGCAATTCACATGTATAAGCAGCACACAAATGATGGAAAATTCTTTAAATATTTGTATTTTGACCCTGAGTATTTATTATTCAAAATAACTAAGGGAAAGTGACAAAATAACCACAAAATTTGTATTTACATTATTTTTTTTTCATCCCTGGGAAGTTATAGGCACTCACTATACCTGGAGCTTTTTACTTTACAACTATTTTGGTTTTACCCTAGTTTCTTTTTCCTTCTACTAAATCTGCCCAGGTCTGCTAAAGCTTTTTGATGTACAGTTATTTATCGGCTTCCGTAATTGTGATGGATATAATACTTTTTATTTTTAAACATAAAACAGACCTTTAGAAAGGTATATATTTGAAATTTTTATTACTTTCCTATTTTTATTCAAATGTTCATCATACAATAGTGAGAAGGTACACAAATAATATTTTCATGCGTGCAAAATAATTTAGAAACCAGTGTGAATCTCAGCAGGTGTTTCTTCCATGTCTGCGCTCAAATTTCTAGGGAACACTGAATATTAAATTGAAATAACCTCCCTTGATAATATGCAGCTAAAGTTCAGTTTAATTCTCAGATAAGGTTTTCTTGGACACATCATTTTCTTCTCATGTAAATAAAAATCAGTCTACTTGGTTTTTAATACTTGCCACTTTACAAAATAAATCAAAATGTTGCAAGTACTTATTTCTTTTCTTTAGTGCTTTTATTAAGGCATTTATGTTACCACTAAATATATGGATTATAGGGATGCTGTAAAAATGTTCTTATTTCCTTCTCCACTGGCTGATGAAATGGGTTAATCTCTCTATAGAGCTATTTCCTTAATTCACCACCTGTTTTCAAATCCCTGGTAACTGACAAGGTAAGCAAAGAGAGTCCTCTGTGTGTGCCTTGTATACCTATTTCAGAGACAGAGAAACCTAGAATTAAAAAATTAAGACTAAAATCTTGATTTTTTTAAAGGAAAGTTGTTATACATTACTAAAAAGCTGCCATATTTAAATTATCGTTTACCAACCCAGTTATTTCACCAACCAGGCATCCTTTCAATGGAAATTTTCAACTCAAAAGAGCATACATCTATATTAAGTACATTTATTACCTTTTTAGAAATGCCTATTTCCTTCGCAGCATATTACAAGAATGTGATAGACATATAAGTAATATAAATTTTATATATTTTTGACTTAGAAACAAAGGAACCAATTTTCTACTGGTAAAAGCAAATGTGGGCTTGGTTATTATGGTTAGAATGTCTCAACTGTATATAAGTAATCATTTATTGTTTAAATACAGAAGAGGCTGTAACAAAATGCTGTCAAGAGCCATCACACTCATTAACCTGCAAGCTAATTAGCTTCCTCCTGCCTGATTGCTGACAAGTTCTTCAATCTGAACCCATTGCTGTTGTGTCAGCAGAGAAGCACAGAGTGAGGTAGAGGAGGTCTCCATTAGATGTTTGTGAACAAAGTCTCTGCATTAAAGGTTTGTTTTTTACACTCTAACAAATGTTAGAGCACTCATATCCCTAGCTATAATTAAATTGGCAACTCTTAATTACTGTAATTAGTATATTAACTGTTTCCTTTCCTGTTCATTTATAATTGATTTCAAGAGATTACATGTAATTTAATGTGATTTTAAAATTGTAATCATTGTTTAAAAGGTTTCAATAGTTAAATGTATATACATCTACATGCAATTGAATATTTGAAATAACATGCATAATAAAATCACTTAAATGCAGTGGCATGTCAAAACCAGTAGATACGGGCTTTATATTCACATGTCCTTTTTTTTCATGCAAACATGACTCATTCCCCATTAGACTTTTCCTCCCCTTGTAGGCTAACATTTCTTAGCTAGGTTGCAAATTATTATTGGAATGATAAGAACATTTTGCAAATGCATCTTAAAATATGAATTCATTAATTTGTGGAGGACTGATTCATTTAGAATAGCTTCTTGAGGGCAAAAAAAAACCATTCACAAGTTATTTTGCTTATTATATCACCCGTCAAACTTGAGACTTTATGGAGAGTACCAGAAAAAAAAAATAGAGTACGTTTTGGAATGGTAAGTGATCTAAGTATGAATTGATGAAGTCTTTTCTAGATTTTCAGAATTATCACTATTATTGCTTTTTGGCAAATGTTACTTCCAATTTTGGTTTAAAATATTTGAATCATCTTCAGCAAATTAGTTAGAAGCCTAAACCATTCTGAAATGTCATATATACTAACAAAATGTATTCACATGTCTAAAAGACCACATATACTGGGATTTATTGTAGTTCTAGTTTATGTAGGGAAAACTGCTATTTGAGGTATCTGATTTAAAAGTACTGGATTGAAGTAAGACACAGCATCAAAGTTTATGGGGGCCTTCCATACAAGTGCATATTTATTCTGTATTGGATATGGGTAGAATTACCATTTGCATAGCATCCTATTAAGATCTCAAACTAGATGATTATGTATTTACCACTAGCTGGCTTTAACAGCTCTAATTGAAGATCGGTTGTTTTAAATAAAATTTTAAAATATATGCATTTCATTTAATCACTTTGATAATAATTGATATTAATGTAACTTATTTAATTATCATTCACTTACAGACAGCATTCCTTTTATGAAGAACTACCCAGCGCACTACAAGATGCACCCTTCTTTAATGAGTGTGTGTATGTGTGTGTGTGTGTGTGTGTGTGTGTGTGGTATGTTGATTGCTCAGTCGTGTCCAACTCTTTGCGACCCCGTGGACTGTAGCCTGCCAGGCTCCTCTGTCCATGGAATTCTCCAGGCAAGAATAGTGGAGTGGTTGCCATTCCCTTCTCCAGGGGACATTCCCAACCCAGGAATCAAACCTAGTCTCTTGCATTGCAGGCAGATTCTTTACTATCTGAGCTACCAGGGATGGCTTTTTAAATATAGTGTGTTTTAGTAAGAATTGTAACTTAAGCCTCAAATCAACAGTGTGATGGACTAGATCCTGTGGTTCCTTCTTGCACTATAGTTCTGTGGACAGGTGGTCTCTTGGCTAGGAAAGACAGATTTGAAGTCCTAAGGTAGTGTTTTGTATTTTTAGAATAAAATTTATCATCCAGGAGCTACTATTCTCACCAGCATGGACCCCCTCCCACTACCCATTCCTCACCTCTACTCCCTCTTCTCTAGAACAACCTGATTCTGAGAGAAGAACAAGGTTTTCTCCCAAGAACTTTTATGATCTCCTAGAATGTGATGCAAGTTAAATTTCAGAGAATTTAGTGAATAATTATTCAAATTTGCATTACAGGGTTAATAAAATGAGTTCAAAGCCCTTCTGAATTTTAGGACTCACTTCAGAATCTTTAGGCCACTTGTGATAGTTTATTGAAAAGCAGAGACATTACTTTCCTGAAAAAGGTCTGTCTAGTCAAAATTATGGTTTTTCCAGTAGCCATGTATGGATGTGAGAGTTGGGCCATAAAGAAAGCTGAGTACCAAAGAATTGATGCTTTTGAACTGTGGTGTTGGAGAAGACTCTTGAGAGTCCCTTGGACTGCAAGGAGATCAAACCAATCTATCCTAAAGGAAATCAGTCCTGAATATTCATTTGAAGGACTAATGCTGAAGCTGAAGCCCCAATACTTTGACCACCTGATATGAAGAACTGACTCATTTCAAAAGACGCTGATGCTGGGAAAGATTGAAGGCAAGAGGAGAAGGGGATGACAGAGGATTTGATGGTTGGATGGCATCACCGACTTGATGGACGTGAGTTTGAGCAAGCTCCGGGAGTTGGTGATAGACAGGGAAGCCTGGCCTGCTGTAGTCCATGGCATCACAAAGAGTGGGACACAACTAAAGATTTCCTTTAGGATGGACTGGTTAGATCTCCTTGCTGTCCAAGAGACTCTCAAGAGTCTTCTCCAACGCCATAGTTCAAAAGCATCAATTCTTCAGCACTCAGTTTTCTTTATAGTCCAACTCTCACATCCATACGTGACTACTGGAAAAACCATAGCCTTGACTAGATGGACCTTTGTTGGCAAAGTAACGTCTATGCTTTTTAATATGCTGTCTAGTTCGGTCATAACTTTTCCTTCAAGGAGCAGATGTCTTTTAATTTCATGGCTGCAATCACCATCTGCAGTGACTTTGGAGCCCAAAAAAATAGTCTGTCACTGATTCCACTGTTTCCCCATCTATTTGCCATGAAGTGATGAGACCAGATGCCATGATCTTAGTTTTCTGAATGTTGAGTTTTAAGCCAACTTTTTCACTCTGCTCTTTCACTTTTATCAAGATGCTGTTTAGTTCTTCCTCGTTTTCTGCCATAAGGGTGGTGTCATCTTCATATCTGAGGATATTGATATTTCTCCCAGAAATCTTGATTCCACCTTGTGCTTCATCCAGCCCAGCGTTTCTCATGATGCACTCTGCATATAAGTTAAATAAGCAGGGTGACAATATACAGCCTTGACATACTCCTTTCCCAATTTGGAACCAATCTGTTGTTCCATATCATAGTAATTTTATATTGAATGTTAAAGCTGTTTAAAGTATGAGTACAAGTCTGTTGTTTAAAATGGATGCCCAAATTTATGTAAAACATTTAGTTTTTTAAAATGATACCCAAGTACTAAAGTAGAAATGGCTGAATTTAGGACTGATTTGGTACCAAAAACAAAGAACAACAACAACAGCAAACACCCCAGTTTCATATCAAAGGGATATTTTTCTCCAATACATTATTTATTAAAAGAAATTTCTGTGGTGTTGAAAGAAATGTTGCTAAAGTGCTTGTTTCAATGAGTGGTTCTAAAGAAGCTAAATTGTTTTCCAAAAAGTTTATATGATGACAGCCCTTTGTATTATATACCTAATTTATTTTCCCTTTTGCTGTGTATGTCACAATCTTTAGAGAAAGAGAACTGGAGAGGGAGAGTGGGGCTACAAGGTAGGTAGGTAGGTATGTGTGTGTGTGTTATCGCCAGAGGGTGCATAAAGATGGGCTGCCTGGCTGTTAGTTGCTCAGTCGCGTCCAACTCTTTGCAATCCCATGGATGCTAGGTTTCTCTGTCCATGGGATTTTCCAGTCAAGAATATTGGACTAGGTTGCCATTTCCTCCTCCAGGGGCTTTTCCTGACCCAGAATTGAACCCCGGTCATCAGCCTTGCAGGAATACTCTTTAGCATCTGATGAGAGGAGAACAGAAATCTTAGAGCTTTAAAATACCACTGGCAGTGTCTTGCTTTTTGGTCACCTGGTGACTATCTCATTGCTACACTGCCAGAATGTAGTACTAGACTCTCCACTTTGCAGTTGTACAAAGTTAGGATTAGAGTAAGGAGATTTTTAGAAAGGTAACTTTCCCAAACACTTCATATGAAAATAAATTATTTGATTTTTTAAAAATTATTTGATTTTTGATACATCTTAAATGACAAAGGTAGTATTTTTATATTAAATGTATTCATATATGTGCTTGTCTAGAAGTCATTAATAACTGAGGGCATTTTCTTCTGTAAAACTGTGGTGGTATTGGTTTGGCAGCTCTGTATGTGTAACTGTTAAAGAGTAAAGCCCCCCAAAAGTATTTTCTTGATATTAGCTTTCATTTATAAACTAGAATAATTCTGAGTGTTTCTAGTAATAGGAGATAACCCAAGGCAAATTTAATTTTAAATTGGGCTTTTGCTTAATGTATTATTCATAGCATTGTATCATCAGTTAAACACATCCCTGACAATAAACTTAGAAAACTTAACTTTAATAGTGGTATCCAACCTAATCTCAGTGAGTCCAGTAGTGGCCTGACATGATTTATTTTGCCTCCTTATTGTAGATAATTTTTTAATAATGGTGGGATGGAGTTATTTGTTGTTTTTCTCATCTCTCCCCTCTCCCCCCCTTTTTTTAACACTTCACCATTTTTGCTGCATGACCTGGTTTTGCATTTTTCTGATTCTCTGTTCATCTAATTAGTATGTTCTAAAAAGACCTGGACCACTTATTGTACAGAGATGTAGCCTGTGGGTATTTAATAAGGAGCTTTCAGTGGTACATTTGCATCTTTTGCTTGGGGTCTGAATAGTGAATTACCTTTAAGATCATTAGAAGCACAGTTGTATTGTTAAAATCAGGCCGCAATATTCTAATGACAGTTTAAAACTTCAGGCTTTTTTATGTAACCCAGGTGACCCCAGCATAATTGTATGTAGTGTAGAAGACCCCACAGTGTAGCCTTTACATGCAGGTAGCTTCACAGCCAAACAAATAGTGATGTAGTAAAAACAAATGAGTCTTGTCCTAGTTATGTACACTCAAGTGTATTTGTATTTTAATATCATAATACTAGTGCCCGAAATATGATTTGATATTTTTTAAAAAGAGACACAGCTCCTAAGCAATATGTAGAATGTGGAATATATTTTATCAGATCACTGATCTTTTAAAAATGTTAATTCCTGAAAAGGTAGAAACTTAAAAGTAAAGTGTGTTATTTTCAGTTTCTTCCCATAGGCTAAGAACTAAATAGGGGAGATACTTTGTTCAGTTCAAGAATTAAATTAGAATTTATTCTTTCTCTAACCAGATATTAAGAGAGCTATTAGTAGATACCAGCTGAGAGTCCTTAAACCTTTTCTAAAAGATGGCTTAAAATATTTTTAAAGCTTATGTATTTTTCTTAGTTTTTTTTTGCAGGCAGGGTCATTATTATAGAATTGTAGAATTTTAAAACTGGAAGGAAATTTAACTTAACACCTTTTTTGGTCACTAATATTTTCACTAGATCTCTGATCTCAAATTGATGTGCTGTTTACTTGCTACCACCAATGATCCAGGGAGCTCAAAGATAGTTGGTAACAAAATTCACTTAAATAAAGAGAAAGATATGTTTCATGTTCTTAAAAATAAATGCTTTTACTTAGAGGGTATTTATGGATTAATTATCTGGCATTTAATCTTATCTGAGCTTCTTGAATACATATGAAAAACTAAGTGAATATAGATATTTTGTACAACAAAATTTAATAGATAACATGATAATTGATTTAAAATTTAGCAACTGTACTTCAAAATTGCATTTCTGAAATAGCTGTTTCTTAATGGAGTCTGAAGTTAGTTATGATCAGTAATTTCTGCTCAACAGTCATAGAAGTTTAGCACAGTGCTGCGCATATAATGGGTAGTTAGTAGAAGTTTGTTGAGTGAAAGCATGAATGAATGAAAGAGTATAAAGGAAAAGACTAGACATCTGGTACATAGTGGCACCCTTGTAGTTAGTTGAACCAACTAACCAGTTATGTTTTCTAGAGGGTCTCACTTCCAATAATGGTTTCAAAATTTTTAAAATCATAACTGGGCAATAATTAACTCAAGTTCACCTGGTAGACTGCCTCTAATGTGTTTATTTTATTTCATCCTTTCACACTCTTTTCTTGTTACCAATTTACTACTCAGAGTTCTCCAGACCAGCTGTGAAAAGTGGCTACCTGATCTGACAGGATCCTTGTTTGAGCCATGACATCTGATGCTGTCTTTTCTTTGCCCTTCTTTTAACTGTGTCACTTTCGTTGTTAGAGAAAGACAAATCTTCTATTTCTTGAAGAAACTTCCTTATTTGTAGCTTTTAAATCTATTGTGGAAATAAAACAGAACTTGTATTTTTAAAAATAAATTAATATTTCTTATGTGGAGAGAGGTTAATGGTGAGGCACATGTTTATGCAAAGATGTTCACTGCAAAGACCTAAACTGAAAAATAAAATCAGAGTAAAATTTTAGTTAAAACTGGATCAAGCTTGCATGCATATTCAAAAAACATTATATAAGGTTTAACATATTTATAATCAGAGCATTGACCAATGATATTCTGTTAAGTAGTTTTGCAGGATTTTCTCTTCTAAGAAGAATTTGTTGTACTCGCATTATTGTTTCCTTTGGGATCCCAGACAATGACTCTGTAGTCTGATTCATTAATATTGGTTGTCTTCACCAGAGAGTATCCAGATTTGACCTGCCAAGTATTAAATTTTTAATGTATTACTAGTTCTTTCACAGAGTAAGGCTTGTCTTTGTTCTTTTTATTTTTGTACCAGTACAGCTTGAATCAGATAGAGATTTAATTTCTAATGTAACTAAATATGCCTCATGTAAAAAATACACACACAGCACTCATATACAACAGTAAAACACTTATTGATGAAAAATGCTTCAGTATGAATAGCTACCTTTTAAAATATTTGAAAGTATGCATTTCCAAATTTATTTTGAAAAGTGCCAGGGGTGCTATGTGCTATGTACAATAAGTTAATTATTATGCTATTAACATTGATGATGTTGAATGTGTATTAGTTAATGTGTTAATGACGTGTTAATTACTGTACATGTTGTGAAGACCCTTCAGGCTTGTTCTATGATGCAACATGTCAACTTGAACCAGACCAAGTAATCTGCAACGCAGACTGTAACTCTTAAAAATAACACTTGTAAACATAAATTATAAATTAAATTATGCTTTTTATTATCCCTTTTCTTTCTGGTAGAATGAATAAGTAATTCTTCTGCTATCTGCACCTGTTAGAACCTAATACTGTCAGACTCTGTTTTCCCCAAGAGGATTGGAAGAGATTTGTTATGCAATAACTTCTGCTTTGTTTACACTCTGGCATTTAGTGTATATTTTATATAGATTCATGTGTTTTGCAACCTGAAAGATCATTCTTTTTTTGTTTACCAGATTAATTTGTAATGGAAGACACTCAGTCTTTGTGCAGGCAGGTGAACGGGGGCCTTGTTCGATTAGCACCACTAGTTGATATTAAACTGATCTATATATACTTGTGTTTCCCTCTATGGCCCTTCAAGCTTGTTGGCCAAATAGTTGAAACCTCAGGAGATTATTAAAAAATGAATGCCACTTTCAAATTATTTTAAAGAGTCAAGAATTTCCTGCTGTTTGAAAACATGGAATAATACATTTGGTTTTTGCAGGAGTACAGCTTGACAATGTCAAATATTCAAACTTCATTATTTCTACTTTTAAATTAATAGTTGCTCACTTCTTCCTAATTGTCAACATTGTAGAAAATATACCTGATGATAATCTTTAAGAGACTAACTTGGAGAAATATAATAAAATTATAGAAATAAAATTTATGTTATTCATAAAAATTATTAGTTTTTATCTCTTCAAAATAATTTGTCTAATATTAAACAAACCACATTTGATAACTCACAAATGAAGTAAGAGTCTTTTAGTGAGGATATTTTTTAAGTGATCCAGAACCAACCCTTAAAAGTACAAAAGTAAAATAAAGATGGATGTTCCTTTTAGGCAGTTACTCTATCTTTACGTTCTGTTAACATAATATGTACAAAAAGTGATGAAGAGTTCAGGCTGTAAACTAGACTATCCAGGGTCAAATCCTGGCTCTTTTACTGCCTAGTTGTGTGACCATGAGCATGGCCTCAGTTTCATGATAATAAAAGTAGGCATAATAATAGTACTTTCTTCTTGGGATTGTTAAGATGATTAAATGAGTTAATAGAAGTAAACCACTTTGAGCCTGCCCTGACACATAGGAAGCACTCAGTAAATATGAGGTCTTATTTGTTGCTGCTGTTCAGTCGCTGAGTCGTGTCCAACTCTTTGCGACCCCCACGGACTGCAGCTTGCCTGGCTCCTCTGTCCTCCACTACCCTACCTTTGAAACTACACTGAAAATTATTTGGAAGCATTTCATTTTCACAAGCTCTTTGAATTCCTCAGGACCCATTATGAATGTGTGTTTTTGGTTTTCAGTCATTATAGTCTCATACCTCATCACAGAAAAACATCTTATTTTTAATGATGATTTTATTACTCCAGTGTTATTCACATCCACCTGGAGTTATCCCAGGTTTTTTTTGTTCCTCTAACCTTGTTTGATTTCCTATAGCACAGCTCTTGTTGAGATTTGTATTGTCGTAGAAGGGTATTCTGACCAGGACTTTGGTCCCTCTTGCAAATATTTGTGTCTCTCTTGTTTACAGCCCTGATGTCCTCTTGTAATACCCATGCAAAAGGGATTCTAATAAATCTTGTGCTCAGAATTACACATTGTTTGTTTTAGCTGCCTTCCACTTCATGCTTCCTCCTTTAAGAGCGAGCCATTACGAAAGGTTAGATTCACAGTTAGCAGGCTTTAGCTCTCCCTTTTGAATCAGTGAGGTTGCCGTTTTATTGCTCTCCGACTTACACTTCAGTGATGAGAGTAAACTAGCATCAGATTAAAGGTCAGCAAATCCCATCAAAGAGAGGAATATTAGGGGCAGAGATAGTTGGAGAGGCAGCACACCACTGGGTATTGACAGGGTGATTCCAGGGTATCAGTCAGCAGAATTATAGCTGCCCAGAGAGTCAGTACAGCTTTAATGAGCCTGTGTGAAGAGGAAGAGGGTGGATTTATGTAGTTCCTCATAATTTTCTGTAGAGACTGTTATTGCAGACATTCTGTGGAGTGTTCTGGTCTTTCATTTAATTCAAAGGTCCTGGAGCTTATCCATCCTCTAAATTCCTTTTTGTTAGCTCAAATCAAAGTTGACATTTCCATGGTTTACCACCTACAACACCCAATTCAAAATCAGGTTTTTAGGCAATTTTGAAATTGGTATGCTGTTAATAAAAATCTATAATCATATTTATATTAATGCATACATATTTCCTTTTCAGAAAAGAGGGTTGAATAATGAACATTTTTTTTCATAAGTAGGCAATGGGGGGAAATGTACATTTACACATTGCCCCCTAAGCAACTGGGGGAGAAACTGATTGTAATTATGATATGGTGGTTTTCAAAAGGATCTTAATGCTCATTCTCCTTAAATTGGCTTTCCTAATTAATTGTTTATATGCCCGTTTGTGTGTGCTCCATCTCATTCTTTATGCCCCCAATACCCCTAAACTGAAAAAAAATTTTTAATCTCCGGAGGGGAAATGTTTTTAATTGTTCTAATGAGCAATGCTGCATATAATTGCTGTAATTTTCAGACTACCTTAATTTTGATATGTCTTTGTAGTGAATTTGATTCACATTAATTTCTTGTTAGAGGGGGATTAAATTGCTATAGTTTGAAAATCTAGAATATGCTTTGGAAAGTCAAGTGTTTCTGAAGAATATTTGGGTATCTTTATTATAGGTTATTTGCTTAAAGAGTTAATGATATATAGATAGATTTTTTTTAAAGCTAAGCCTTTATTTATAGGTCACTAGTAAATAGATGGTTTATGAGAAAATTTTCAATAAATTTGCACTATAATGTTTTGTTTTATTAGCCAAGCCAGCCACTTTTTTGGTTAATTCGTGTTTAAGAGTGTTCCTTTTTGATTATTTATAAGTAAATGAATGCATTATTAACATAGAGGTCTTGTTTGTGTGATTTGCTGCCTGGAAGATGTTCTGAAGCTTCTCTGCCATTGTCCTCTGCATGCCATGTGGGTGGTCGTGCTTTTCAGACACTTACATGGTTTTTAATGGAATAGAGTGATGGATGCGATATGACCATGAGAAGCACGAATATCTTTTTCAAAGTCCACCGTTGGCTGAAGCATCTACAGCACTTATAGCAAAATGTAAATTCCTTAAGAGAGATGCGAGCAGCTGAATATTATGTGAAAATACAGAAGCCGTCTTCAGTCATTAATTAGATGCTGTGTTTATATTAAAGAGCTAGCACACTTAAAAGTAAAATCATGTGGAACGTGTAGTTAAGTTCATGTTTCCTATAGTCATGCCATGCTTCACAAAGCCCTTTCAATAAAACTGAGTCTGTGTCCTTTATAATAATACAGATAAAACTTTATGCTGTGCTGTTACATTGGAATGTTCTGAGAATGTCAATGGCCCCCATGCTGTATTTACTAGCATGCTATTTTGAGCAGTGCCAGTACATCAGGATAATTTGGTATTACAAAAACAATAAAGTGGACATTCTTTTCTGTGAAAGAAAAAAGGGAACCAGTTAATATTTGCTATTCATAGTGAAGTCAACTGACTGTAATTTATATATTCGCTTTTGAACATTTTAGAGAAAAGGGAAAAAAAATGGCTGTAGCAGAGGCAAAGGAAATGAATACAAAGATAAGCATGAGATTAATTATCTGATAGAGGCAGGATTCTTACTGCCATGAGGTATATATGAATTGCATTTACTGATCACCTTAAAGTACACAACTCAGTGTACTATATATTTTTAAATTCAACAGGGGTCCTCTGTTTTCATTTGAAAAAAATAATGAAAAAAGGACCATTTTTCCGAAATGGTACCACTTTTGCCCCTGGTGGGACACCAAAATTTTTGTATCATATGTGGATTATATGTATTGTTTTTGTAAAAAAGTTCCACATATTTGATCTGTGAAATATTTGATTAAAGATTTCCGCAATACTAATTGAGAAGATGCATAGCTTTGGTCTAATTTTAACAAAACATAGTGTAGCCATTTATAACATGATAATGAGTACATTTGCAGGAAGAAAACAGTCCTTATTTCAGAACCAAAAAAGAAAAAATACCATTTACTTTCTCTATGGTCTTCCTCACTTGGCCAGTCTCTAATAGATTTCTGAGCTTATTTGAAGCATGTGGTCAGAAACCACTAATAATAAGCAGCTATCATAAGTGTTTCATCATGAGCGTATATCAAAGTGCTTTTCTACTGCTGGAAGTGATATGAGAATAAAAGTACCATGAAAGAGCAAAAGAAAAAAATAGACACTTAGCTCATAAACACTGAGAAAGGAAAAGCCATAATACTACATATCATTAAAATATGTTACGAAAATAATTGGCAGCACAATCTATGGCAAAGAAATTTTGGTAAATAGAAAGAAACCAGCCCAATCAGATTTGACCATGTAATGAGCATTGTCAGGAATCAGACAGAAGTTTTAAGCATAGGACAGATTTGTTTCCGATTACATTTTAAGACTGCAAAACTTCTGTAGTTTTTCTATCCATAGCAAACTCTTGATAATGTTTCATTTTCATTTTCACAGATGATACTAAGGGATTCTGTGACCAGTTCTCTTTGGGAAATGTATTTTAATAAAACAACTTTCAGTCTCTATGATTTAAAGTGAATACCACTATTATTTTTTAAAGTAATGATTATATGCCAAGTACTGTTTTAGGCATTTTACATAACATTTAAACCTCACAATGTTTCTTTGAGTTGGTGGTGTCTCTTTAGAGAAAGAGGAGGACTCGCCTACGATCTTATGGCTAATAAGCCATCAACTTAGAATTTGAATTCAAGCTCTTCCGACTTCATATTCTCCAGTTTAGTATATTCTCCAGTGCGTGCGTGCATGCTAAGTCACTTCAGTTGAATCTGACTCTTTGCGACCCTATGGACTGTAGCCCGCCAGGCTCCTCTGCCCATGGGGATTCTCCAGGCAAGAATACTGGAGTGGGTTGCCATGCTCTCCTCCAAGGAATCTTCCTGACCCAGGGATTGAATTCATGTCTCCTGCCTTGCAGGTGGATTCTTTACTGCTGAGCCACCAGGAAAGCCCAGTAGTGCAGTATTCTCCCAGTAGTGCAGCTTATTTGTACTGTAGTTGCATAGTGAACTCAAAATTCAGTATTATAACTTACTTCTCTAGACATTTGAGGAATAGTGGAACCCTGGACTTAGAGGAAGACAATCCTGTATTGGAATAATTGTTTCCACATTTACTAACCATATGATCTTGAGCAAGTCACTTACCCTCTTTGAAGTTTGGTATGTAGTATTGCTATGTAGTATATGCTTAATACATACTGAAATTTGAATATAGAGAAGTTTTTAGTCTGACTAATAGTGTTTCTTGGATGATCACATTAACAACTGTAAAATAAGAAGTTAAAGGCACCTACGTAAGCAACGAAAGGTCAGAAAACATTTGCTCCTCGGCAGGAACGTTTTGATTGTGTGTGAACTGGGTGTGGGAGGAACTTATCAAAGTCTGGAAGATTTGTTCTTCCAGAAAATAGAGTAACGGAGGAAGCAGCTGTGTGGTGCAACACAAATGATGCCCTCCGTGTTAGAGGGAGCAGGCACCATGGTGTAATGTTATCCCATTCACAGCATGGCCGTGATCTTAACTGACAAGACAGGAAATGAAAGTGCCATGGCAATCACATTCTTTAGGGGGAAAAAGCAAGGGAACAGAATGTGGGAGTGTGGGATAAGGAAGGATTGCAGTAAAAGTTGGTGTGACAAACACTGGAAAGTCTTGGGAAAACATGTAACAGAAGAGGACTAATTGATTTCTATGGAAGTTCAAATGTGAGCCCCTAACATTTTCTAGTGAGGAGACCCCAGGCATACGGTAAATTTGAAAAGATCATTGGCTCATTAGATCATTAGATCACTGGTAACCGCATAGAATAGCTAGTCATAAAGACCTGTAAGTATTAAAGCCAGTGTTATTATAATTCTTTTCCTCCATTTAGGTCCTGAAACTCATTGCTTTTCCTTTGTACAGTGCTGGGATTTTTTTCCCTTTCAAATTCACCTGTCATATTTACCAATTCTGAGCATCTCCTCAGTAGAGCATTTTGTTTGAACATCTATCCTTTTAGATAAAAAGAAAATGGCCGTTTCCTTTTTTCTAACACTTGTAGTAATTTTCTTTAAAAACAGCACACAGGTAACCCTTTGTGGTAATATGCGTGAGAAACACGGCCTTTTTTTTTTATCTTTTCTCACTGTCTCATGCAAGCGCAGCATACTTCATATCTTGCCCTAGCCCTGTTCTCTTCTTCTGTAGCTGACAGTGCTTATATATCAAGCGTTCCAACAAGATGCAGCTCCATTTAACAAAAAAGTGCCTTAAAAATGTAACTCTTCTTTCTGCATTTTTATTGCACAGTCCATCTGCTCCTTCATCTTGGCTGCTCTTCACTTTCACAGTGACAAGCCTTACTCCTTTTTCTTGTCTCTTGAGGCAAAATCTAATTGGCAAGTAGGAAGTCTTCAAAATTTGCCTTTGCCAGCCAACAGTAGTTTCAGATTTTTATGTAAACAGTTGGTTAAAATAGACTTGAAGGGTAAAGAGAAAACATAATGAAAACGAAGGATTTTTAGAAAGTCCTTTCCCACAGAATTGAACACACCTTCCTACAGTAGTAAGGGGCATAATAAATGTTTTCAAATGAATGAATTGTATTGTAGTTTTGTCAGCTCCTGGGTAAATGTGTAAGTATAATCAATTGATCAATATTTTTGATGGCCCCAAATAGCAAAAGGTTTAGCTTGAATTATTTTTTTTTCAGGCTGAGCTCTTTTGTGTGAAATATTCCTCTATTTCTGGCAAATTAAATAGTCTGAGTTTGTGATGCGGTAGGGATCAGTAGTATAGCCAGGGAGAAGAATTGATCCATAAGTGATCTCTGTATTACCATTTGCATTGCTGGCAGGCTGCAGAAATGCCAGAATCATAGCCTTGGGAATCATACTGGTACAGAAAAACACTGGTGATTGAGGAAATACCTTTAAATGGTTTCACTCCTCTCATTTAAAGTATGTCTGTGGAAAAGAACAGCTAGGTTCTGCCCAGGAGTCTAGTACCTGTACAGGCCAAGATACTAATAATGTCATTATAGCATCTAGTGGCTTTCCGTCGACCCTCTAATAAAGGTCCTTAGTTGCCTGCTTTCTTGAGTGAGATGGCTTTGCAGCAAGTGCTTGGAGAAAAGTTATCAGTGCTCTATGTTAGAAGCAGGCATTCTGCCAACAGCTTTATAATGAAGGTAAAATGAAATAAAGCGATGGATTGACAGTTTATGTGTTGAAAGTGAAGGAAATGGAGGTGTGGAGAAGCATTATGGGGAATCTTTCTAGTCATATCTTCAATTTAACCATCAGGGGAAATGCTTCAAAATCTTAGATTTATGAATTTCTAGTAAGCAGTTCCCCAGCATGTAAACAAATCTCAGTGGGCTGTTTTAGGAAGGTAGATTTGGGCAGTGAAGTAATCATTTTTATTCCTCTGATTTTCCAAATAGAAATGGACATATATGATAAAAATGTCAGCCACACTCTCCACGTCAGGGCCCTAACAGGATTACATGTCAGTTCTTAATGTCTCGCTCTGTTTTTCTTTGCCATGAATGGCTGCATTATTGCTCACAGGAACTTCACTGTAATATATGGTAAGAGACAAGTAGCTCTTTATGGCCAGTGATTATTCGGTTTGAATGAAACCTGTGATTTATGTCCATTTAACTGAAAAGCCTTGTAAATTCCCAGTGCTGCATTTTTCCTCAATAGAGAATGAGTCAAGCGAAAGTGACAACTAGGTTGGCGTGGAAATGTGCAGTGCATTGCCGTGTTATATTTAATATACCTGACATGAAAAACGTGCACACACCACACAGTCACCTTAAATAGGAGTGAAAGTGACATTAGCTTGCAATATGACTGCCATATTCAGTGGATTAGACACTAACATTGGCTTCAAAGGAGACTTGGACCTGGAGAGGGATGGGCAAGGGGCCGTGGGTTGTGATCGACAACTAGATCATCTGTCACTTCCTCATAATGTCTTAAAAATTAGTTGTCTTTATAGATGCGTCTGTTGATAATCTACAAAATATTATGATTCTTCCCTTTCATTACAAGTTTCATCTTTAGACCTAAGAAAGAGAGTGTGAAATTCAGGTGCAAATGTTATTCCAGATCTTTCTTTAGGAGGTGCTGATATAATTCCATAGGCTTTTTTTGCTGTTGTCGTTAATGTTGATGTCTCTTAGCTAGTCAGACCCCATACAAGGATCTGCCTTCCCTGGACTTGGGCTTGGCTACTACTTAGCCCTATCTCTAGTCCACCGGCTTTTTATCTGAGAGCTCCAACCTTCCTCCTCATCCCCATACTGCATCTAGTTTAGATAATGGTGCCTTGAGGGATTTTTTTCAGTATCTTTCTTTACTTTGTTTCCAAATTATATTTCAGTTTCCACACCCAAAAAGTAATTGTTTCAAATGAGATCTTATAACTTCAGGGCTTGTGACCTTCATTTCATTTCCAGGTCTCCTGTTTCATACTTAAACTGCTTCTTACTTAAGGATTTCAGGTGGAAAATTATTTTACCTTTTTATATTTGGGAAGAGAAGTGGCAACACAGCTATATTAATCTGTCTTCTTTATCTGCAATTTGGGTTATGTTTCTCACACTGTGGCTAACTTGATTCTAAAATGAAGAAAGCATTTTAAACAGAAACAGAAAATAAAGTTGGTATTTTCTTTAATCATCTTTGTAACTTCAGACCACAATCCTGCTTCTTACTTTTAAACTGTCATTGGTTTCAAAGCAGTCAAGAACTCAGGGCCTGCTAAAAATATCTGATCTGGCTTTGTTTTACACAATACTCTTGCTAAAACATTTTCCTCTGTGCTAAGACTGTGGTGTGGTCGTTGAATGAATCAAGAACAAGTCCATCTGAGAACAAAATAATACAGATTTCATGGGCCTAAGCTTATAATTTGGGATCTACTTTTACAATATGCTCATTGCGGGGGGTGGGGGGAAAATAATCAAACAACTCAAGTTTCCATAATAGATTGTTGTTTCTCAGCAAGTCTGGAAAATATGCTCTTCACAAAATAAAAATGATCTGATAATTTTATCATTACTATGGATAGTGTATGTCTTCTTTGTGGAAATATTGTCATGTTAGATCTTAGTTATGCTTAATTCACGAGCATGTGTAGAACACATTTGAAGTAGCCATGGTCTGAAGCTATTCTTCAGTCCTGGGTGAACAGAGGTTAGTTATGGTCTAGTAGGCTTGGTCCTTGCAATGACGGAGCCACGAAGCTTAGTTAGTGCCCTGTGTTTGTACCTCATTCTTCTAGGGCAAGCCTTCATTGTGCTACAATGTTGTTCTGTTAGAGAGGCTACTACTGTACAGTCCAGCAACCGCTGATTTCTGATCTGCTTATTTATAATTCAAAAGCTCGCCTATATATTAATGAACCCTTAATGAGCTGTTGAAAATGCCTGAATTACAGTCAGATTATTAAACTCAAACAGCCCCGTAATCATACCATTTGAGTGGGCTTAAGGTACTTCTCACATCTGCAGCTTAGTGTTGTGAAGGGTGTGCGTTTATTCGGAGAAAGCTTTGTAATAATTCTGACCCGTAATTTATTTATTGCCCTCCGAATGCAGTCATCTATGCAGATGCTCTCTCCCATTATCTGTGGGGCAGGTGCACAGCATGTTGAAAGACAGCTAATTAGGATTTGCTGAAAGATATGCAAAAACCATGGGCTTATAACAAAGCCAAGTTCATTGTTAAACAATGTTTTACTTTGTTTGTATGATTTATCTAAATCTTAGAGATACTGAAATGAATGTTATGGTTCTAAGTAGACTCCAAATGGGGTTATTGTTGTTTTAACTTTATTATGCTATGATAACCAAGGAGTCCAGATGTAAAACTTTTATAAACCTGAAAACCACTGTCCCTGTGTATGTTTTGGATTAAAGACAACATGGATCAATTTTTAAATTATTGTTTTCCCAAGTTTCACTGTGAAGATATCAAGATCTTTTGATCATCACAGTGTTTGATTCATCTGGCTCTTGCAAATTTAGATTCATTAAGATGTTTATAGGTGTGTAGAGGAATGGGTGTTACGATCGGAAGCCATCATATCAGAAGGTGTGACTTTGGCAGGTTGGTAAGCTAAGTAACAGTGAGGGAGGTAGGATGAGGAATAAAATAGTAATTTGAACATAAAGTAAGAAAATAAATAGAAATATTCAAATTAAAAATAATTTTGGAAACTGAATTATTGCTATTTAAAAATTTGTAATCATGACTTTGATTAATAGAGAAAAAATCCATTCACTTTTCCAACTATAGTTACAAAAATGATTTCAGTGTTGATAAATAGCCTCAATATTTCCATACTGTGAAGTGCTCTAGTACTTTTGATCCAAAGGAGTATGAACTTTGTGCTGATTTACTTATGATTTTAGAAGAGTTATTCATTGCAAGGGGAGAATGTTATGCTAGCTGAAAGTACATACTTATTTTTATATGTGTCCACTGTGACTGAGTTTAAGGGTTGCTTCCTATTGGTATGGTGGGTTTACATACATATTAGGTATGTATATATAAGTGCCATCCGTAGGTGATTACTTTCTGTCCTTTGCATTTCTTCCTGACAGGTTTCCTTCTTCTAGTCTGTTTCCTTGTGTATCAGTCATTGAGCATCTTCTCTTGTTTGCTACACTGTTCAGGGGAGTGTAATAGCTTGGAGTATGTATGTTGATTTACTATTAAAGAGCCTCACCAATATCCATGGTGTATAACTACAGGGGGAAAACTAGGAACCTGGAAGAACCTTAAAGGTAGATTAAAATCCACATTTCCAGGAGAAACATCAGTAGCTATAAATATAAAAAGGAAATAACAAATACAAATATATGAGCAAAAATTTAGTTTAAAAAAGAGAAACTTAAGGAACTCCCAAACAAATGGTATAAAAATGAAACAGAGCCCAAAATAAGAGGTTACTCAGTGAGTCCTTACTTCATGCCAAATGCACAAAACACTTGGTATGTGGAATTATAAGAATTCTAGGCCATGAAATTTTAGCATAGAACAAAGTGAGGGGAAGAAAATCAAAGATGCTAAATTAGAAGTACTAATGTAACCAATATTTAGCAGTTTCTCTTAGATCTAGAAGAAATAGCAAATACCTGTTAGTCTATCTTTAATTATCAACAATGTGCTGATACTGATTTTTATCTTATTTAAGAGAATTATCTAACATTTTGGTTCCCTAAATGAATTTATTGTCTTAGTATATCGTAGTTTTCAACCCTTATTTATTTACCTCAGAACAGGCAACAGATATAATTTTAAATTATTGTGAGTTAGTTTTATTATCCAGTTGAAATTATTCTGAAGTATATTTTTAAATGAAAGTGACAGCTTTAAAGTGTTTTGAGGGAGGAAATTAAAGTTGTGCATTTGAGTTAAGACAACCAAGAGCTCTGTCATGCTGTGGGTATAATTCAGGGCATCTAGGAATGAAATCTGTTCTTAAAGAGAATTGATGGTAGTTTTAGGTTAGCATATAAAATAGCAGAGCTGGTGCTCAGTTGAGTACTTGGCAGCTTATAGATGTTACTGTCATGTAAGTTACACTAGACACAGAGTGTGCACCACTGTGGATAAACAACAACAGGCACAGACGCAAAAGACAGAATCCAAATGCAGACATGCAAGATGCCAACTTCCATCCCCTCCTTCCCCAAGATGCCTTGTAACTAGTGTGGGGATCCTGCTTTTAAACAGATTTACAGAGGTTAATTGGGCTGGGATATTTTCGATTATGTTACACACTAATGAAAATGCTGATTTTGAGCTGTCATGACTCCAGTGCTTTTTATACTGTGATAATTATTTTAAAACTTCTGTCTTCTGTGTTGTTGAAAACGTCTTGGCAGAAAGCCTATGTGACCTGATTAAACCTATGAATTGTCAGCTGTGATCTATAATACTCAGATGAGTTTGCTGACTGGGCATCACTTAGGAAGTTCTTGATTTAAAAGCAAAATTATACTGAGACTACTGTGCCCAGCACTGCATTGCCATGTTGATGGCATATTTTTAATCCTGTATTTAGTGTCCTGGTTTGATGGCGATTGCTTAACAAATTCATTTAATAATATATATTTTTAAAGCATAGCTAATTACCTCATAATGTATGTATTTCTCATCTCTCCCTGAAATTACGTGATGGAAAAGCCCATCTAATCCTGTTTATTTTCTAATTTTTGAATATAGCTTGTGAATATATTATGGGATTTTAAATTCTGTTCTTCCAACAGTATGGAGAAACGGAATAACTGCCTTTTGATAGGTTTGTTTTGTATCCTTGGAATTATTTTTTTTCTTTGTCAAAAATCTTGAAAATTTTACCCCCATCCCATTTTTGCTTAAGTCATCTAAACCTGGGAAGATTGCATGTTAGAATATTCTGAGAAGCCAGGGTTACCTTTTTCCAAGGATCTAATCAGAATATATTGAGAGAGAGTGATATTAGACATTTCATAGAAGAATTTTCATACTTACTGGTACTTATTGATAAAATGCAAACAATGAAATTCTCAGCATGAATTATAGTGCACTGATGTTGTTTGATCATTTACTCAAATAAATAAAATACTCACACTATTTGTCCTGTTTCTCGCTTCTTCTCTCTCTGTCTCTCTCTCTCTCTTTCCTTGAAGGTCTCAGCATCAGAGGAGCCCAGGAGGAGGACCCTCCCGATCCCCAGCTAATGAGACTGGACAATATGCTTTTGGCAGAAGGGGTTTCAGGTCCTGAGAAAGGTGGGGGATCGGCGGCAGCAGCTGCAGCCGCGGCAGCCTCTGGAGGTTCTTCAGATAACTCTATTGAACACTCAGATTACAGAGCCAAATTGACCCAGATCAGACAAATCTATCACACAGAACTGGAGAAATATGAACAGGTCAGCAGCCGCCACTCTCATAGTCCTGCACAAACCCTCTATTGCTCTTCTAATAGACCGTGCTAACTCATTCTGAGGGCTGCGAGGGGTAGGTGTTAAGAGCAAAACAAATAAGGTCAATGCAGAAATCCAAGTGAACTGTTGAATTCGTGAAATGAAGTCCCTTTGAGATTTTATAGGTGACGCTAAGCCTATTTTATCCCATCTACTTGCTTTAGTTTTACTCATTCGCCACATTACATGCCCTTACGGCCACACCTGCAGCCATCCTTCCCCTGTAACCTCACTGCTTGGTGCTCGTCAAAGCTCTGGATCATTAACATTTATGCACTGGCCTTGTTCATAGCTATTATAACAGATTTTAAGGGGAAACCTTGCCTAGCGAGCTCTGCCTGCTATGCTGTGAGCCCTAGAATCCTCCTAGGAGTTAATTCTTAAGGATTATGCCCAGCTGAGGGGAGGGAGCTAACTTAACAAAGTAAGCAGGTTCTGGCCTTTCTCTCTGAGGAGACCTCCCAAGATAATTATAGGTTTCCTGGGGCAGAGAACACAAGGCATTGTGTGCTAAATTCCTGATTAGAAAGAAAGTATGGATTAAAAATGCTGTTCTCAGCAATTATATTAAGCATACTTCATTGAATCTAAGATATCTTTGATTTTAAGCTGTTTCATTGTGTATGGTACCACCACCAAGGAAAAGTTAATTGCCCCAGTGAAGTATAACCTGCCATTGATAGTAAAATGCTTCCCAGAGATGCTAAAATATGGGGTAGTCTTAGATTCAGTGAAATAAGGTAAAATGTTGGTGGTTCATTTTAAACATATTTTAGTTGTTCATTAAAGGCTAAAAACCTGCTTAGTTTGAGGAATTCTCACTGAAAGGTAATTTTAAAAAATTATTACGGAAATGTTTAAGTGTACTTTTAATAAAGAGAATATTAAGCTGAATCCTACGAAACTGTCAGGTTTTTAGGTCATAAATAGTTATATATTGGTTATAGAGTTCACCCTAAAATAAGAAACCTCCTAGATACCCATCATCCAGATGAATAGCAAAAATCAATGTCAGTCTTATTTTGTCTATCTCCCTTGGCCCCCCTCTTTTTTGGCGGGGGGAGTATTTTAAAATAAGTCCTAGGCATCATGTCGTTTTATGCATAGATACTTCATTGCGTAGTCAGGCATTTATTAAAGTTTGAAGACCTTAGTGTGATGTCCTGGTTAGTTTTAATATTGATTTTTCTTCTAAGTTCCCCATGTAGCTTTAGTTGTATATGTTATTTTTTTCATTGCTTTCTCTAATGTTCTGGATATGGTATTAATAAGCAAATGCTGGATTCTGTCCCAGAGGTGAGTGTGTTTTGAGGAATGGTAGAAAGATTTATGTAGCTTTATGTTAAAATACAATATAAATTAATATTATAAGATGTCTTTTTTTCTGAATAGGCTTTCTGGGATCTCATACTGTATCTCTAGTCTCATTTGCAGGAATAATTTTTGGTGGAAGATGTGCAAATGAAAATTTTGGAAAAATAGCCTGTGTATGTATATTAAAAAATTGAGCTTTCTGATTTGACATATGAATAATTGAGAGTAAACAAAATAAGTCACGGTTGAAAAGGTTGCCCTGAGCATTAACAGTAGAAAACGGCTCTAATTTGTAGGATAACCCTAATTGCATAACTTTCTGTTAAATACATCTGTACATACTTACTAAATAAATACTACCAGTCACTTTGCATGGAAAGATCTGTAGAATTAGGGGTCAATTGGCCAGTACTTATAGCTGAGGAATTAAGGTGGTTCCTTACTATCTTCTGCCACATTCCTTCACACAAGCCTCCTTATTTTCTCCCTTTAGCCCTGTTGAAAGTTGGGTGAAACTGGCATCAGTCATTGTCATTAAGGTTTTTGTTTTGTTTCTTTTAAAAACACACATGTACACACAATATCTTCATATACTAATCTACTGTTTGTATTTTTGTTTTAAATGTCAGGCTGGGAAATAATGAATTTTAAAGTTTAGTCATGAATCTTATTTCTAGATAAGTTCAGTAGCCAAATAAAAACCATTGAATGTATATTTCCTGTCTCATTTTTAACACAAGAAATAATGGATATATGAAATCTATGCAGTATTATGGACAAATAAAACAAGATGACTAGTTGACTGATTCAACAGAAATTTAGTTTACAAATTTTCTCCTGTAGGTTTTGAATTGGTTTAGAAATAACATTAGCATTTAGTTCTCTTGAGTGGTCTTTGGGGCTGGTTTTTATTGCTCTCCTGTCTGTGGTTCCCAGGTTTGTTAGGATCAGTGAGTTGACCTAAGATAATCTTTTCTTTGCACACTTTTGGGATATGGGGACATTATCTGAGATAGAACGTTCAAGGATTTACTTTGGAGTTGCTAAAAGAGCTGTGAAGAACTAAATGAGACGAAGGCATCAGTTCAGATGAAGGCATGATATTTCTAAAATAGATAATGGTATTATAATTTCTATTTTACAGATGAGAAAATGAAACTCAAGTAATTTGTCCAGTGTCACACATCTAGTTAGTGTCAGAATTGGGTTTTGAAATCAGTTTCTGACAATATGCCTTCCCTTCCTGTTGAATTATGCTGCTACTTGTGTATATAAAAGAACAAAACTCAACGGAGCAGATTTTAAAGATCTTATTGGCTTTATTCAGTGATTCATGAATCGGTCAGCATCTCATCTAGCAAATAGAAGGAGTTATACAAAATGAAAGATGCCTGTAGGCAGACAGGAAAACGACAAGGAAGTTAGACTACCAATGAGAGAATTGGTTGTGGCGAGTTCACCTTTCTTTAGGGCATGGTAGGTTTCTATCAGGCAGATTACCTCACTCATGCTGACCCAGTAATTCCAGATTGGTTTAAGATTACATTCCTAGGAGAGGTTGAAAGGTAATTATGTAGTCTTGGTTGGGTGGCTTAGAGCATAGCATAAGTGACTCCATTTTGGGTCACTTCTCTTGTTTTTAACAATTAGAATTTGCAAAAAGTTCAGATACATCCCAGTTTTTCTCTGATTTGCTCATGTTGTATTACATGTGGGATGGAATCAGAATAGAGGTGAACAAAATCCAACTATTTTAATCCCTTTATATTTAATTACAGTTAATCTCTTAACTATTAAAATCCCTTAGAAATTTTCCTCCTAAAATTACATGAACATGTGTACTTGAGTGACAGAAACCTTATTAGTAAGTAGGAAGAACATATATGTTAAGGCAGAGGCTTTGTCAGAAAGGGGTATTGAGTCTTTTGCTAAAAGAAATAAACTGCATTGGAATCTCAGAGCTATTTACTCCACTGTGTTTTGCAATGAAGCTGTAATGAAAATGTATCTGAAGCCTGTTTAGATTTAGATTGCCATAAAATTAACAAACACCACCACTGTAGTAAATTAAAGTACCTTATAAACACAGCCACATTTACAAAGCTAAGCAGACTAGAGCTACAGTTAGAGCAAAATTAAATCCAAGCTGCAAGGCTCAGCTTTATGTGTATGTTTTAGGAATGGTACTGTGTTTAAAATCCTGTCCTTTTTTTTACCGCCAGGAAATGTCCTTTGATCATATGTTTACATTACATAGGCTCAGATGTAATGATTCTTAGTGATAATGATCTAAATTCACTTATAAATGCTCTTGAAATATTAGACATAGAATATATATTAGAGTAAGGTTCTTGAATATTACTACCCCCTAAAAGGAAAACCAAAATTATTTTACTTTTCTCTTGTTGATCCTGACACCCAAGAGGAATATGATAATTTTTCAAAGCTTGCAGCGATTGGGTTGTAATATGAACGTATGTAATACGTTCATATTGAGTGTACTGCCTTCCTCTTTAGCTGGGAGAAAAACCTGGTTGCCTCTTTGTCTTCTTGTTGATTAGCTGCAAGTTTGTTTATTTTTTTTTTCAGAGGAGAAAAACAAATTTTTTATTTTGTGTGTACAGGATCCCCATATATTTATAAGACTCAAACACGGCCAGGTAATGGAGGTTTATATGCCATCCCGAGCTATGGGATGGGATTAGCTACAAATTTTGGAAAATCTTTTTACTGTACCTTTCAAATATGCTCTTATGATTAAAGGCCCAAGCATTAGAATAGGTGAATTCCTAATGAACTTGAACCAAGCATCCTGGGAAGCCTGCTTTTAAGAATTAAAGGCCTTGTTGATCCTTCTACCTCTCTACCAAAGGGAAAGGGATACAGTTGGTTTTTGCAAATGAAATTTAACTTTGAGATTTGTTCTGGAATAAAAAGAAAAGATATATATCATACCCTGTACAGTTCTCCCACTTTGCTTGTACCAGAAGAAATGCTTGTACACAAGCAATTCACTTCATAATTTACAGTTGCTATAATAGAGATGACATATTGAAAGCTATCTACTATAATTATATTGAAATACATTTTTGCTGAAGGCAAAAGTGTTGTAAGGGTCTGAACCCTCCCTAAGCATCTGGAAACCTGCTTTCTGAGTTCACAGATGTCTTGAATTTACCTCAAATCAGGTAAAACATTGGAGCCAAGCAGGTACATTCAATGTGCTCAAGACCAATTAGGCACTGTTTGGCTAATAGAGGCCTCCCAGACTGCAGGGGTTTGTGGGGGAATGGAGAATGAATGTGCAGCCTGAACCAGTGTAAGGGCATGGCCTTGTGCTTTTTGAGGCTCTCAACAACATTGTATGTTTATATTTGATGGCAAGATCTTTGCTTGTAAAGAATTTTTTTTGAAACAGGTTTTAAAATGCTGATGTTATTACATGCGAGATTGTGTAACCCACAAACTCCTAATCCCATTTTGCTGTTTGTTCTTAATAGCAAAAATATAGTAGGAAAGACAAAAGGATACTACCTGGTGTAAACTTCATATTTCAGTTTTCCAAGCGAGCCTTTGTCATTCATTGCTCCAAGAGAAGGGTTTTACTGCTTTGTCAGCTTTTCCTTGACTGGAAGGAGTGTTTGAGTGTTCCCTTTTTCCCTTCAAGTTTATAGTCTGCTGACTCTATGTATCAAATGTATCTTTGGCCACAATCTTGATTAATGAAATGAATTGTTTTATATTTGAATACTCTCTTTTTTTTCCCATTTTTTTGGAAGCAGTGTTTATATTTATTCGAGCAATGGGAAGGCTATTATGTTAGGTAACATTACACTATGTTAGATAATCAGAGTAGGAACTTACTTGTGGAATGATACACACAAAAATATGCATTTCATAAAATTACCATTTCCATTATCAATAATAACTGCCATTTATTAAGCATTAATTATGTTCCAAGTTCTGCAGTTAACTTAACATGTATTTTATAGTATAATCCTTACAAACCCTCATGAGACAGGTCCACAAACTATGTGATTGCGTTAAGATGTGTTGAGGTATGATAGAATCTTCAAAAGAGTGGATATATGTATATGTATAACTGATTCACTTTGCTGTACATCAGAAACTAACACAACATTGTAAACCAACTGTTGTTGTTTAGTCACTAAGTTGTGTCCGATTTTTTTGCTCCAATTAAAAGAAGAACGATAGGTGTTTCATCTTTGCGGCTGTTTCGTAGGCATATTGATCTCATTCTGGTTGGCTTAAATAAAAGGTATCTTTGAATGTTGACTTTTTTTGGAAACAAGAAGAATTTGTTATTTTATAAACATTACATAAATATAAAATCTATAATATTTGACTAGAGTTACTTTCAAGGTTATAAAGATATCTAGAAAATGGATGCATGCAAATTTGGGAGTCATCAACTTTTAATAGAGATTTATTCTTTCTTTGAAGTGTGAATTTTTAGAATAGGGAGTGTTATGATCTGTTTGCAGTCAGCCTGTCTAGATGTTTACAAAAGGCCAATTCAGTTTTTAGATCTGATCATGAACCGTTTTAATACTTCCTCTAAAATAGGTGCTTGCTCAGTGTCTGATTTTACCTTTTTTTCTTCAATGATGGGACCTTACAGGCAAGAAAGGGGTTGAATCTTGAATTCACCATCAAAAAAACCACCACGGTGAAACAAACAAAACCCTGAAAACTAATTTTGACTGTAAACCAATTATATATGGATATGGAGGAGATAGCTTTACTATCTCCTATTGTATTTAACAAATATATTTAATAAATATCATTAACAGCATTATAAAAAATCCAGATGTTTCAAATCCTCAATTATATTACTTAGTTTGACTTTTTAAAGAGAAAGGAACAAATGGCAAGGAGAAAGGCTGTTATAAGAATTGATTTAAAATATTTTTTATCAGATGAAGCCTTCCAGTTTATTTAAGTATGTTATTACAATGCCTATTTTAAATAAAACATATATTTTGTTGCATAGTAAACAAAAATGCATCCTAGATAATTTTCAAAAGCTGGATTAAAAGAAAAAAGAGGTTTCTGCCATTACTTGTAAGTCAGAAAATTCAAGGAATCGAAATTCACTTCCTGAATCTAGTTAACCAAGGTGTTTCTACATTTGTATTGTGGACATTGACTAGAAAATTCTTAACAGACAATTCTACTTGGAAAAATAAGAAGGCAATGAAAAAATTTTCCAATGTCTATTTTAATGATATAGTCTTGTAGGTATGACAGAAGATATGATAAATGTTTAAAGTGAGCATCTTATGTTATAAACAGTATTGATGCTAGTATGTGGTTTGGTGGCCCTTCAAAATAACTGCAATCATTTGATCATTCTTACTGCACTTACATGTTTCAGAAAATGTATACCTTTTAAGGAAGAGGAGATGAGGCAATACTGTGCTCTGCTCTGCAACTGGTACAGATGATGCTGTAAATGAGGCTGTAATTTACTTTCAGTGGTAAAAAGGAAAAAAATCACTTTGCCTAAAGTGTATGCATCTTTCTTAAGGGCGTACCCAGATTTTAATTATCTAAATGTAAATACTTAACGAATTTTACTTAGAGTAATGAGCTAAAGTGCACACTACATAAATGAGATGTTCTAATTAATCATGTATGAACTACTGGTTTAAAGAAAAGCTATGAGAATTCTGCGAATGTTGGGCTATTGCCAAATTGCTAATCAGCATTTGCATTCATAGATGACTTCACTTAATAAGTTGTGAGACATTCAGCAAATGTTTTAGGAAATTATGAGTTTTTAGATGCAGAAACTTTTTGCTTTTAACCCTTGTTTTTAACACAACCCTGTGGCTGCTTAGAAACCATAGGCAGACATTCATTCTGGGAGAGATTAAAATACAACCAGAGAAAAACTGAGAGTCAGAGAAGAACTGGGAAAAAAGAAAAAAACAATTCAGGTATCACTCACACAGGAGACTTGGATGATCTGTCAAGACGTACACTCTGTCATAGACATACGTTGCCATAATGTGTGAACTAGATTTGTAGGAATTAGCATTGTTACCTGTGCAGATTAGAAATACCCTGGTACAGCTGTTCTCAAACTTTTGGTTTAAGAACTTGAATTCTTAAAAATTATTGGAGATCTCCTAAGGGCTTTTGTTCAGTGGATTATATCTATCAATGTATTATAATAGAAATTAAAACTGAGAACAAATTAAAGTATGTATTAATGTAAAAAACAGTAATGAAACATTATCTGTTTAATATAATATTTTTTAAAACTTGCATTTAAAAAAAAACACCTCAACATTTAGAAGAATGTCACTGCTTTTACATTTTTGCAAAATTTTGTCATGTTGGGCTTAATAGAAGTCACTTGGATTCTTAAATGTCTTTCTGTGGTCAGTCTCCTTTCCTGTGGTTGAAGTATATGAAGAACACCTGTCCTCACACAAATATGTTATTGGAAAAGGGAGGGGTGTATTGATAGCCTTTTAAAATACTTATGGATATTATTCTCTTGTATTATGCCAAAACTTGACAAGTTGTAGTATCCTAAATATTAGCTATCATGAGTCTGAAATCATACCAACTTTTTGTACTCAGTTCCTTTACAATCTATTGGTCTAGTGTACACTTTGAATGGATCTTCTACTTATGCATATTTTTGTAGCATCATGCATTGATCATTTGAAAAATAATGGTTCTCTGAGTTATGTACATTTTCCAATGTTAACACCTTATATAACATCAAAATGTCATATTTATTAGTATCAACACCAAATTAATCAGAAAGTCTGCTAGGAAACTATCAAACTCAAGGTAGTAGATGCAGGTTTTCCAGAATTTCACCATTGGCACAACTACTGTCAGCTATTTTCCTTGATGTGACAAGCTTGCTTGGTTCATTTTTGAGAAAATATCTACCAAATACCCAAATCAGAATAATTGTAATAATTTGTTGATTTTACTTTCAAATAAAAATGGTATTCCATGAAATAGACAACATCAATTCACAACTTAAACAATCACACGAGAGCTTTTTCTCAAGACAACCATCCTTTGATAAGCAGTTGAAGTGCTTTTGGTATGCTTCCCATTTTATCAAACAGAATGTTAAAGATGTAGTCAAAGATTGAGATGTAATAAAATGAATACTTTCTCTTGCTTTATCAAGACATTCCTAAGTGAAACTGCCTTCTGTGGGTGTGGTGGGGGTGTGTGTGTGAATGTATGGTAGTAAAGAATAAAAAGGAACATCAAAGATTACTTAGTATACTATTTCTCAGGGAATTTTTCTTAGTATGTTGGTCCACAAGGTGCTATAGAGCTGTGCTGTCCAGTATGGTTGCCACTGGTCATAAAAAGCTGTTGAATCCTTGAAATCTAGCTCATCTGGAATGAGATGTGATTTTGTAAATGTAAAGTATATACTGAGTTTCAAAGTGTGTGGGGGAAAAAAAATGGAACATATCTCATTAGCAGTTTTCTAAAGATACTATTATGTGTTGACATGTTAATATTTTTCATATATTGGGTTAAATAAAATATGTTGTTAAAATTGGGCTTCCCTGGTGGCTCAGCAGTGAAAAATCTGCCTGTAATGCAGGAGACCAGGGTTCCATCCCTGGGTTGGGAAGATCCCCTGGAGAAGGAAATGGCAACCCCATCCAGTATTCTTGCCTGGGAAATCCCATGGATAGGAGTCTGGCGGGGTACAATCCATGGGATTGAGAAAGAGTTGGACATGACTAAGTGACTAAACTACCACCACATTGTTAAAATTAATTGCACCTGATTTTTATTTTTTAATGTGGCTATTAGAAAAATTATAATTTCAATGTGAAAAATGAAACACGTTTGGAAAATAGTCAATGCAATAGCAAAAACATTAAATGACCAAAAAAATTTTTTTTCGTATGTGGCTCACAATATTCTTCTTTTAGGCAGCACTGCTCTAGATAAAAGAGGTTTTGTGACCAAATTTATTTGGTCAAAGTTGGATACACCATTTTCCCTTGAAAATTTATGATGATGCATGTTGGCATATTGAAAGTACTGAAGAATCCTACCCCTCCCCCCCAAATTTTAAATTATGGTTAACCCCCCATTTCCCAAACTATATTAACATTTTCTAGAACTAACTTATAAAAGTCTATATCCAAATTTGCTAATTTCAATTTGCTATTCTAGTTTGCTTTTCTTCATTTTACTAATAAGAAAACTGAAGACTGGAGTTTATCAAATTATATAATTTAAAATTATATGAACATCTCTTTTGAGAAAGTACCAGAAAAAAATTTTATGTGTATTTCTTGGCAGGATGACCACTTATTTTCAGCTTGGCACAAGATAGTCTATGTTGATAATAGAGTGGGGAAAATCTTAAAGTTACTTCTCTTTACTATGGTTTCCTTAAAGATGGAAAGAACTTCCACTTTCAAAGCTACAAAGTTCCTTAATGTTTTACTGTCCCATAACTCCAGACAATAATTTTTAGCCTTTTAAAATTATAGACTGGCTAAGAATCTGAAACGAGAAGAAAAATTCCACAGGTTGTCCCCTCAGGAAAGACAAATGTGCATACAACTTGAATAAGATTTGAGGGAGTGTCATGGACACTCTAGACCTCTCCATGGAGTGCAGATTAAAAATTTGTCAGTTATAAAGGTTCGTCAGGGATAATGTATTTATAGATATTAATCAACATTACTCTTGAATTGTAATACAAAACCCCACCAATCCATGGGTGGCTATTGAATGCCTACCATGTATGCTGTGCAAATCCATACTCTGAAAAATCCCAGAATCACCGCTTTAAATTTCTTAAAACTTATATGTGCTTAAAACATAAAAACTTTGACTGGTAAGCAAGACTCATTTTACCTCACCTTAGAAATATTTATATAAAAGCTCTGCTTAAGGTAACTGAAACAGTGTCCTTAAAAGTTAGTTCTCTCATGAGCAGTTAGAAAAACCATCCTGTTCTATATGTTCAGGTTGTCTGTAGGGAAATTATGTTATTAATTATTATATAATGTTACATCTTCAAAATGTGCCTTGCCATGATCAATGATTGTTCTGTCTGCTTGCCCTACTAAGCAGCCATGCAATAAGATGCAGAATCTCCTTTTTTAAAAAACAAACAAACAATACTATAATGTATCATTTTTATGCAGAGATATAGACAGATACTTTATTCACCAAGGTGATACTGGATACCTGTGTAGGCCCAGTTACATGGTTTTATAGATCTAAAGAATATAGGTGAGCTGAAAGAGACAGGGACAGGATTTTTAACTAAAAGTTTGAGACCCACATCTAATTCTTATTTTCCTGCTGCCCCTTCCCTGAGGAGTTGAGCTGCTTTATCCCTCTTTCAGAAATGGTGTAGATCCACAAATAAGGGCCACACCACAGCTATGTTATACTAGGATGTTAGCATGGCATCCAAGGCCCTTTATGTGCCAGTGCAAATCTCAGTACAAATTCTCCTGTACCCTCTTCTCTGTCTCTCTGAACTAGCTTCATACCATTATTTCCAGGTGGTGGTGTTTTTTTTTTTTTCTTGTGCCTGGAATTCCTCTTGATTTCCACCTATATTCCACTTTGCAAAAATCTTACCCATTCTTTAAAGCCCTGATTTCACTTTTTGCCGTGAAGTGATCTTTGTTTCCCAATGAGAATATTTACTCTTTGGAACTTAGGAAACACTTTTCCTGTGATGCTTTGCATGGCCTGCTTTGTTTAAGAATTCATTTTAATATATTTTATTGCACTGAAAGTTAGAGCCACATCTTGCTCATTTATGTGTCCCTTCACTGCGTTTGGAAGAGTTTGAACTTCATAGTGTTTCAGTAAATATTTGTTGAGTAATTGTAAAATCCCAGAGGAAATAGGAGGTGCTTAGTGTTAACATATAACATATATCTGTACTTATATATAGAAATTGGTACAGAGCATCCTCCAGTGGGAAAAGCTCATTTTGAAAGTGGGCTGAAGGTGGTAGGAAGGGCAATTGAGTGCTGTTTCCCTTGCATGCCTGGCCATTCATAGTTCCAGAGTTCTCATACCTTTGTCTAGTTATCACTGCCATTTCACAAGTGTCTTAGTTTTCATTTTACCTAATACATAATGCTATTGGTGGTTGCCAATGAGATAGAAATTCAGATGAGTTAATGTCTGAGTGTGATATTATAAAATACCAGATTCCTAAGGAGTGATTTTCTTTTCCCCCTTACAGGCATGTAATGAATTCACTACACACGTGATGAACCTTCTCCGAGAGCAGAGTAGAACACGTCCCATTTCCCCAAAAGAGATTGAAAGAATGGTGGGCATCATCCATCGAAAATTTAGTTCCATTCAGATGCAGCTCAAACAAAGTACTTGTGAAGCAGTTATGATTTTAAGATCAAGGTTCCTTGATGCCAGGTATGTGAGGCCACAAATCCATTGCATGGCTTTTTTTTTTTTCTTTTCACTCTTTGTATATTATTTTATGTAATTCTGGCCAGTTGGTCTTAGGTTCTTTAATTTGGCTATGAGAGTCCTTCTCTACAATGAATAGATAATTCACCTCATGGTGTCTGCAGTGTCAAGCCTCATCTTGTCTGGGGGTGGTAGTGCTATTAGCTGCCAATTTGGTGACTCAATTTGGACTTCCCTCAGATGATAAGGAGTCTACCTGCAATGCAGGAGACCTGGGCTCGATCCCTGGATTGGGAAGTTCCCCTGGAGAAAGGAATGGCTACCCACTCCAGTATTCTTGCCTGGACAATTCCATGGACAGAGGAACCTGGCAAGCTATAGTCCATGGGGTCACAAAGAGTTGAACCCAGCTAACACTTCACTTTCTGGTGTCTCAGGAAACAAATAGTGTTAGTGCTGCTAATAATGACTTAGTAATATGTAGCCTTTTAACTCTGATGCTAAAAAGTATTTTTAAGGATAACATTCAGTATGTAACTTTGTTTTAATGCATGTTTGTTTTCTAAGAATTTCTTAAGATTATGTTGCTTGTGCATATTAGAAGAAAATCCTTCAAGGCACAGGTACACTTCTAAGGAAGAACTGGTATTTTAGTTACCACAAAACCCCAAACTCTGTTTTCCAATTCTAGAGGAAAGCTTCTGAGTTTCTCTTGTAGGGATACGTAGTTTCCTTTTATCTGAAGCTTTCACCAATTTTCACAGGAGTTAGGTAATAAATTGCATATGATGTGTTAGACCTACTGGGTGACATAACAGAGGAACTGTTAAGTTCCTACTCTATGCTGCCTCTACAGGAAAGCTTCTTGGGCATTGCTAAAGCTTGCAATCAGTCTTCAACATTGTAAAGGGGTTTCTATTTTATTTTGCTTTCTCTCCTTTGGAATCTCACAGAGGTGATAAATATTGTCCAGATTTCACAATATTAAAGAAAATAGCTAAATTAGCATCTCAACTGGAAAATAAGATGTGAGGAACAGTCTTCATGCCAGAGCTCTTCCCTGGAGCCAGATAGGAAACATGCCACCTGATTATGCTCCTATTCTATCATCTTTGGTTCCTTCTTCCATACTGAATTAGTCACTAGAACTCACCAGTGCTTTGTTTTCAGGATTTCTTGTATTAGCTCTTTTTTTCCATCCAAACTTGGACTGCTCAGTTCATGTTCATCCTTTTATACCTGGGCTAGCACAGTACTGTCCCACTGTACTTTTCTTCTGCTCATCCTCCAAGGCCCTTTTATGATGGACTCATTGCTTTACTTAAAAACCACAGTAGTTTTTCAATGTTGGATAACACATGCACACAACTTAACCTGGCATTTGAGGCCTTCTGTGACCTGTCCCGGCCCAGATTACTTTTTTGTTGTTACGATTTAAGTTTTATTTCTTATTTTTCCTACTTAACAAATACCAAGCTCACTATGAAAAATTTGGAAAACATGTAGACTAGAAGGATGAGTGATTAAAGACAATCATGTTTTTACTACCCAATGGGGAAAAAAAAGTCACTGTAAATGTTTTAATATCTTCCTTTCTGGTTTGTGGTACTTTTTTTGTTTCATGTTCTTGTGATGGTACAATATGCATAATTTAGTTTGCTTTTTAGAAAGCTTACCATGAATAGGCAAACATTTTTCATATAGAATAAACTATTTTAAATGTTAATTGTTGAAGTCTACCAGATGGATATATGATAAATAATTAACTTAGACATTTTTCCATTTTTGAGCATTTAAGTTGCTCCTGTTAATTTCCATGATAACCTCTTCCTTCCAATTCCTTTCTTCTTTCCTTCTATAAATATTTATTTGTGCTGAGGGTATATAAAGGTAAACAAGATGGGTTAACATACTTGCCCCAGTTGAGTTTACATTCTACCTGGGGAAATAGGCAATAAACAAGTAAACAAATATGCTATAGTATTTTGCTCAATAATGTAGTGAAATATGTTAGAATGGTAAATGCTATGAGGAAAAAGAAAAGCAAGGTAAAGGGAGAGAAAATGATGGACAGAAGGTACTGTTTTAGATAGATTTTCATTGCAATTAGCCTTTCAGTAAAAATCTTTATGCTTTCAACCTTTGTGATCTTTAGAATTATTTCCTAAGGATTAATTCTCAGAAATGGTATTATTAGATCAAAATGTGAACATTTTTAGTGCTCTTAATATATCACTAAATTGTTCTTTCCTCTGTTTAATCCAACATGAAATACCTCTTGGTCTCAGCTATTTCCTCTGACTAGAATTCTTTCTTTTCCTCTGCCTAACCACCTCTTCTACTACCACCCCTCAACTCCTATCCCTAGCCTTCCACAGTAAGTCATATTCTCTCAATCATTTCCCCAACTTGGCCACCAGTAATGAGTTGTCATCTGTGTGAGGGTGTCTAGCATGGAGCCTGGAGTGGAGGCAACGCTCATGTTTGCTGATTTAGTGAGACCTTGCTCATCCTTCCAGGCCTGGCCTAAATGGTCCCTTTTAGAAAGCCCACTTTAATCCTGCCACTGGACTGGTCCATGCCTTCTCGTGAACACTGATACTGTGTTGATACCATTCTCCAGACCAAACTTCATTCAGACTGCCTTAGTGTAGCTTTCATGATCATTTCTTCTCTTCCCGAGTAAGTCACTTGGTTACTGACAGCAGTGGCCAGGTCTTATACATATCCATTCCCCACAATTCCAATGTCTTATAGTGTAACAGACTGCAAAAAGTTCTTTATTGACTAACCAGATGAATGAATAATTCCACTTACTCCTTAGAATAGCTCAGAGCATTAAGAAAGTAGCAGTTAGGAAACCAAAACCATTCTTAAATTGTCAACATTGAGCATTTTAATGAAAAGTATTATATAATAAAGATATTTAAAAGTACTTTCTTCAGAGGAAGGAGACATATATAGACACCTGTGACTGATTCATGTTGATGTACAGCAGAAACCAATACAGAATTGTAAAGTGACTATCCTCTAATTAAAAACAAAATTTGTTTAAAAAGTTCTCTCTTCAGAAAGAGACCTTTCCCAACACAACTGCTGTTCTTACTTCTACAGATAGTTTCCTATTCTTGCCAACATGCATGCTTTTTCTTTTCTTCTTCACATAACTGCATTCATAATGTATACACCTAAATGATTTATACTTCTTCCAAGAAGAGAAAGGAAGTTAACAAGCTAGAATGAGCAGAGCCAGGGTGAGGCCGTGGCAGAGCTTGAAGCGGAGTCCCTCCTCCCGCAGAGACTGCCGTTAGGAATGTTGTAAGGCGTATGGGACACAGCCCCGGGACGGAGGCCCCGCTGCACGCTGGCCTGAGGCACAGCCATTTAGAGAGTGGTGAAGCCTGGGGGGAACGAAACTTAGGGGAAATGCTTAATGGGCATTTTCTAAAGAATGTTTTTCTGAAAAATAAATGAAGTATAAGATGGAGTTCTCTCTTATGCCTTCGAGTGAATGCAAATACTGAGCTTTGCTTCCATCTATTCTTGTAGTGCCTCTCAGCAAGCCCTCTGCACTGAGAAGGCAAGGTTTTTCTGCTCCAGGCAAACATGCTCATTCAGATATATGATCCCCTTGCTCACCCTGGCTTTTTGTAAAGCCATACTCACATTTTCTTCGTAATTGGACAAGCCGACGCATGTACTGGTGTAGAACAGTTAGGAATAAATTTGTGTTGGTCCCTCTACTCTTCTAGTAAAAGGGCTATAGTTTGGATGCAGCCAGACCATCTGGGGTGAGTTATTCTTTTCTGCCCATAAATTTGTTCTCTGAGGTTTTTTTGTGTTTTCTAAAATCAACCACTCCTAGGCGATGTCGATAAACGAGCCAAACTTATCTTTACTTTCCCAATATGTTTCTGCTCATTCCTCCTTTCATAAGTCTTCATTTTCCAAAGAAATGCCCCATGTGATTCGCTCCACCATACCTGTCTTGCTGCTGGATTCCATGTTTTACACTGAGTCACAAGCTCACATACTTACATGTAATGGAATTGAGTGGAGTGGCTAGATGAAGGGCAGTGAGGATTAGATAGAGCAAATGGATACACATCTGAGGGAACAGCCACCACTTAGCTGGCTGCCTTCTGAGAATGTGAGCCTGGTGTGACTGATCTTCCAAGTTTTCATAGGCAGCCAGAAACCTTTACAAGCAGGTCATTACTGTACTGTCTCAACAAGCATTATCTGTGGGCCAGGTAATTACTTTTAGGTTTGACAGTTTAAGTATCTATTCTAGACCTTTTCTACCCTACACACCCACTCACCCACTCATCAGACTGTGCCTCTTGAAAGCCCCAGGAAAGGGCTTTGTTTTTCTTGTCAACAATGCATGACTCCTGTAGAAACGCTGATTGCTCTTCTTGGTGTACGTTTCTTTTCACCCGTGTCTTCCCTTACCACCTCCCCCATCCAGCTCATCGTCAAATCCTGTTGATTTTAATCCCCAAGTAGATTTTGACTCTCTTCTTCATCCCTCAGGAAACAATGGTTTAACCTTCCAAAAAATTATTGAAATTATGAAATTTCAGGTCTCATAACTTGAGATGTTTTGATCAGACCTAGATTTCTTGCTCCCTTGACTCTCCCTTAATGTTGAAACAGAGATCACATACTTAACCTGCCATGTTAGTGCCATCATTTTAACTAGAAGAATCTTGTAGGGTATGCACATTTACAACTGCCTACTGATGCTGTCTTTCCTGAGTATATGCTATCACAATTAAGATCATTAAGATTATTTGTAAGACAATATTAGGAAAATTATTTGGGGAAAGTGTTTTCCAGTTACTGGAGAATTTAATTTAAAGTGAAATCTGACAGATGCTAATTTTCTTGCTGGAATTCTTTAAAATCTTAATAATAAGACCCAAATATAAATGACATTTTTGCTATTTGAAATACATTGTGAGCAAATACTTGATCTTCTGACATTCTGCCACCCCCTCCCAATAAAAATAAATAACTTGTCTTCCTTTAGTTTTTGCCTGGTGAGCAAATCATACCTGGGACCAGGCAGTTACTTAAGAAGAAAAATCCAGAAATTTTTTTCCCTTACCTTCTTTCTCTGTATTCCCTCACTCACTCCCCCCATCCAGTTTATTATCAAGTCCTTTTGCTTTTACTTTTCAAACAGCTTGAATCTTTTTATTTCCATTACTCTCACCCTGTTGCCAAGTTATAATCATCTCTCAATTTGACCATTGCTGTTGTCTCTTTAAATATCTCTACACTTCCTTTCATGCCCTCCTCCAGCTATTCTCAGTAGTCACAATGATCTTTTTAAAATATAAAACTTAAAACCTTTAATAGCTTCCTATTGCACTTAAAATAAAATTCAAATATCCATAGAGGGTCCACTAAGCCTGTATAATCTGGCCCCTGTCCATCCTTCCAGACTCATCTCACATATTTCCTGATTTTTTACTGTGCTCCAGCCTCCTCTAGCCCTTTAGACTGGCCAAGCTTTTTCCCTGTTTGAAAACCATTGCCTCTGCTTATTTCTCTTCCTTCTACTCTTTGTCTGACTAATTCATACACACTCTCCAGGTCTCAGAGTAAATGTCACTCCTTTAAGGACACCCTTCCCAAGTCCATAATCTGTGTTAGGCTTCCTTCTTAGACACTTTCATTATACCTTATACTTTTTCTTCATGGTACTTGACATGATCACCATAATTTATAAGTATTTATTTCTGTGCTGCTTATCTAATGTCTTTCTTTTCCTAACTCTAAATCTCCTGTAAACTTCCCTGGTGGTAGCCCTTATCTGTTTTGTTCCAACTGTATCCTTATTGAATATCTAGAACACATTAGATTCTCAATAAGTATTTGTTGAGTAAAGAGTGAAGTGAATTGTGCTTCACATTCTAGTGTTTTTCTTAGTTATCCTACATGTTAATGTGAATTGGATAGTTCTCTGGCGAATGCCAAGAGTATAATTTACAATATCATGATGATACCTGAGACCCTGAGAATGTTAAAAAATAGAAATCTAACATTTTTTGTATAATCCTAAGTAATATATCCCTCTTTAGTTAACGTGGATTATAACTACAATTCTCTTTTTGGTTCCTTCCTAGACGAAAAAGGCGCAACTTCAGTAAACAGGCCACAGAAATCTTGAATGAATATTTTTACTCACACCTCAGCAACCCCTACCCCAGTGAAGAAGCCAAAGAGGAGCTGGCCAAGAAGTGCAGCATCACAGTGTCCCAGGTGAGAGGGGTGCCGTACATGTGTCCTAGTCCTCCATTGATTGTAGGAGCCCTGCTTTTCTCCTCAGGGCGGTTTTATCAAATTTCATATCCAAATGTTTCATCATCAAAGAAGAGATAAGGAAAGCATAGATATTTCCACATTTTTATGCCAGCTTTTAAAGCTTAGATGATTTCTTTTCACCCTAAATGTCAAGGAATCAAAATGATCCCCGCTTCCCTAGTGTACATCTTCTGTAGAAAGAACAGAAACATACCTCGGGGAGTGACGTGGTTTACACTCATATGACTCTTCAGTAAACAGCATGTAGTCTCACTTTCCCAATTTAGATGACTGGTCTAAACTTCTACCAGTGAGAAACCAATGTATTTGTTGTCAAAAGGAAGTTTCATATAGCTCTATGATGAAAGCTTTGAGGAGTTCGCCAAGTCCTTTCTTGATAACCATGCTATGATATTTGGATTTCAAAGATTTCTTTGCTTTTTTGTTATCCATGAAATACAAGAATTAAATTCATGCCTATCCCTGCTTTTGTTGTTATTTTTTTAAGTGTCTATTTGTAATAAATCATGCCCTGGAAGTTACCTTTCATCTTCTAACAAAAATACACTTAATTTTAGGCAGATAGACTTGTTTTATTTTTAATGTATTTGGCTGCATCAGGTGTTAGTTGCAGCAAGTGGGATCTTCACTGCATCATGAAGGAACTTTGCTTGTGACACACGGACTCTCCAGTTGTAGCATGAGCTCAATAGTTGCGGCATATGGGCCCCATTGCTCCACTAGCATGTGGGATCTTAGTTCCCCAACCAGGGATTGAACCCACTTCCCCTGCATTGGAAGGCAGATTCTTAACCACTGGACCCGCTAGGGAAATCCCAGACTTGCTTTTTAGACTGAGGGTTGGAGACAAATAAATAACCAAGTAACTGTACCTTCTTAAAAAATAAGTATATTCTATTAGTCTTAGCTCTAAAATATAATTTTACTTAAGTTCTCATATTATTGTTTATAGATTATAACTTGAATAACATTTCTTTATAGCAAGCAAATGTGGTAGTCAGCAACCAGTTCTTGCAGTGGCACTTATGGAAAAGCTCACTCTTGGCAGAAATTTCAATGGTGCCTAGAAGTCATGTGACACAAATTTTAATGTAGCCTCTAAATAAATACTCATATAGGTCTGAAGTTCAAGATTCTAAAGACCCCTTTCACATTCCAATGAAAGTTTCATATTGGTGTTTTATTTTTATTTTTATTGAAGTAGAGTTGATTTATAGTGTTGTGCCAATCTCCTCTGTACAGCAAAGTGACAAGGCATTCCTTTTTTAATATTCTTGTCCACTATGGTTTATCACAGGATATTGAATATATATGGTTCCCTGTGTTATACAGTAATACCTTGCTGTTTATTCACCCTATTCATAACAGTTTACACCTGCTAATCCCAACAGCTGTCTCTGACGTAGAATTCAGATGTTTGTGGGTCCAGTTCAAATTAAGGTGTTTCATGCGTCTACTCCCTTTCTTGCTTTTCTTTTTTACTTCTATAACGTATTCGCCACTTGAGGTTAACACATTATATACATTTTTCAAAAACCAGTATAATCCTGGTTTTTCACTGGTTGTACTTGCTTCTTGTGTACGTTATGTAGGATTTGTTAACACATGCTTGTGTAACGAGTGAGAAGAGCTTCCTTCTGACTATTCTGAACTAGGGAGGTTTTGCTGTGCTTCTAAAACAGCCTAGGATCCCTTTTACCTTATTTTTTCTTTAAAAAAAAAAAAAATTGTTCACTACTATATTCATTCTGTTGGTTTTTCATAGAAAAATAGCTTAAGTTTTGGGAATTTTTTAGTAATTGCATCAGTTAGAAATAATATAGACATAGATATATTTCTTTGTCTATAAAGCAGACTTTATGATCTTTTTTTCTCCCCAATCAGCCTTCAAATGGAGAATTTCAGCAATCAGTGTAAGATTCAGTGTAAATTGTAACAATTTCCTCTCCTTTTTACTTTTTCACACTTAAAAGTGTTATTTCCCCTCCACCATTCCCTTTTCCCCACATCTCTGATATGGAAACAGTATTATTTTCACTATTAAAGACATAAGTTGCTAGCCTTTCTCCTCTTTCCCCGACTATGTGTGACATGCAGGGTCTTAGTTGCCCAACCAGGAACTGAACCTGTGCCCCCTGCGTTGGAAGCAGAGTCTTAACCACTGGACTGCCTGGAAAGTCCAGTCGCTAGCCTTTTTAATTAGTATCCTTTTAAGTTGTTTAATTTCTCTGTGAAAGCAGAGAATATTCCAGACCTGACAGGTGAACTAATTTCTAAAGATAAAAAACAGTGTTTTAAATATGCATCATACTAAAGTACAATTAAAGTTAGAATCCAGAAGCTGTTAATATACAAAACTAACTTTAAAATATTGAAACCCACTGAAAATTGGCAACTATAGCAATACTTTTTGCTAGATTTAAAGTGTATGAAATTGATTTATTCTTTATTGCTTGAAATACTTAAAATACTGCTTAAAATACTTAATAATTAGGAATAAGAAAGGCAGTCTCAGAAGAAAATGTAAGGAAATATATTTAGTACTTTGAGAAGAGTCTTTAAATAGATAAAATGTGTAAGCAGCAAGGGAAAAGGTTGATAAATTCAGTGGTAGGACGTTTATCAAAGTACTTTAAATAAAGACTGTGAAACATCAACATGATGCAATCATTTTAGTAAAGATTATATCAGGCAAGAATTATCAATAGATATTAAATCTAGGAGGATATTTGTATGAAGGATATGGTATTAAAGTATCCTCTCCATAGGCCTTTTATTAGTTACAAGGGATATTTTTTAGAAAGGCCATTATAGAGTGGAAAAATGGAATAAAACCTTGACCAGTTGATTAGACTCAACATTATCAAAGAGGGACAAATGGACATTTATATAGTATTTTGCCCTGGAATGTAACCTGAATATAATCACTAGAAAACATCAAAACATCAGCCAAACCCATAATGAGGAATGTTCTAGCTGGAAAAAAGTGAGGAAGAAGTAGTATTCTTAAAAATATAAAAGACCATGGAAATGTTCTAGATTAAGAGAAGCTAAAGAGACATGACATGTAAATGCAGTGTTTGACCCTAGACTGGATCCTCTACTGGAGGGGAAAATATCATAAAGGAATTATTTATAAATATTACAAATATTTATAAATTATTTATAATATTTACAAATTATATTACTAAAGTAAATTATAATTTGTAATTATACTGTGGTTATACAAGAGAACACCTCTAGTCTTACGAAATACACAGTGACTCACTTAAGGGCAAGGGGCCATGGTGTATATATTCAATAATTTACCCTCATGGTTCAGGGAAAAAATGTGTGTTTATACACACACACACACACACACACACACACACACACAAGCATATATGTGTGTGTGTGTGTATATGTATGTATATTGTTTTGTATTGTTCAGTCTGTCAGTCAGGTCTGACTCTGTACAACCCCATAGACAGCAGCCCACCAGGCTCCCCCATCCCTGGGATTCTCAAGGCAAGAACACTGGAGTGGGTTGCCATTTCCTTCTCCAATGCATGAACATGAAAAGTGAAAGTGAAGTCACTCAATCATGTCTGACTTGTAGCGACCCGATGGACTGCAGCCTACCAGGCTCCTCCGTCTATGGGATTTTCCAGGCAAGAGTACTGGAGTGGGGTGCCATATAAACACATACAAATATATATATACACACACACACACGCGTGCACACACACACACACACACACACACACACACACACATATACACACAGCATGAGAGAGTGTGTGTGCTTGAGAGCCCAACAATGATAAAACAAATGGGGTAAAATGGTAATAACAAGTGAATCTGGGTCAAGGGAATGCATACATATTCTTTACAGTTTTTATTCCTGCAGCTTCCTTTGTAAGTTTGAAATTATTTCAGATAAAGCCTTTTTAAAATGTGAAGACAGTCCACAAACTGTCATTTGTAAGTAAGTAAGAAGACATTTGTAAGTGTATAAGCAAGAGGATTAAAACCCAAAATATATAGAACTCCTATAAATTAATAAGAAAAAGATATCCTAGTTGAAAAATAGGCAAAAAACACAGGGATTTCATAGAAGATAGTTATCAGGAATCCATGTTTTCAAAACTGCATTAAAGTAACATTTATACTTGTTTAGTTCAGTTCAGTTGCTCAATTGTGTGTGACCCTTTGCAACCCCATGAACCACAGCACACCAGGCCTCCCTGTCCATCACCAGCTCCCGGAGTTTACCCAAACTCATGTCCATTGAATCCGTGTTATGCTTTAGATTGGCAAAAAAAATCCCAAGACTATATATAGAGTCCTGCACATTGGTTGGTAAGTATATATGGCAGCAAGAACCCTTAAACATCATTGGTAGAAATATAAATTGGTGTAACCACTTTGGAAAACTTGGCATTATCTTATACCTTTGAATATACACATATCATTCAATCCATAATTTCACCTTTAAATGAAATTGCCCTGGAAAACCTTGTGTATATTAGGAGACTTGTGGAAGCATTCATAGTAACATTGAAATAACAAAAAACTTGAAATAAGCCAGTTTTTCATTGACTGGAGAAGTGGATAGACCCACTGTGATATAATCCTACAATGGATTACTGTATAGCTATTAAAAATAATGATTTATAGCTACACACTATACACATCAATTTGTGTGAATTCTAATACTAAAGTGAAAATGCAAATTGCATATATATATATGGTAATAATTTTTTTATAAAGTTAAAAACCAAGTAAATAGCACATTATTTAGGGGGTGCATGGTTAAATATAAAGAAAGAAATGAAATGATAAAAAATATTATTGATTAGAATGGGATTGGAAAGAGATATTCAAAGAGTTCTAGTGGTATTGTTGGTTCAGTTCAGTTCAGTAGCTGAGTGGTGTCTGATTCTTTGCAGCCCCATGGACTGCAGCATGCCAGTCTTCCCTGTCCATCACCAACTCCTAGAACTTACTCAAACTTACGTCCATTGAGTTGGTAATGCCATTCAACCATCTCATCTTCTGTCATCCTCTTCTCCTCCTGCATTCAATCTTTCCCAGCATCAGGGTCTTTTCAAATGAGTCAGTTCTTCACATCAGGTGGCCAGTATTGGATTTTCAACTTCAGCATCAGTCCTTTCCATGGATATTCAGGACTGATTTCCTTTAGGATTGACTGGTTTGATCTCCCTACAGTCTAAGGAACTCTCAGGAGTCTTCTCCAACACCACAGTTCAAAAGCATCAGTTCTTCGGTGCTCAGCTTTCTTTATGGTCCAACTCTCACATCCATACATGACTACTGGGAAAACCATAGCTTTGATTAGACAGACCTTTGTCAGCAAAGTATTGTCTCTGCTTTTTAATATGCTATCTAGGTTTGTCATTGTGGTAGTATATTTATTAAGTTGTGACAGATTTATAGAAGTTAATTTAATTTTTATGCATTATAAACCTACACATATAAGCCTAGGAAGTCATATGTGAATTATTAAATTGAAATAGCAGAATTCTTAAAAAAATATTTCCATTCATTTGTTAACACAAATTTTCTTGTTGGGACTTTGCTGTCAGTCTGGTGGTTAAGATTCTGTGCTTTCACTGCAGGAAGCGTAGGTTCAATCCATGGTCAGGGAACTAAGATTCTGCATGCTGTGCAGTGTGGCAAAAAAAAAAAAAAAAAACACCAAAAGCAAACAAAATTTATTGTAACCCCTATTATGTGTCAGATACTTTGCTAGGGATGGAAGAGACATCTGTGAACTTTACAGGCTGAATCCCCTGCCCTACCTGATAGAATTGTGTACACATGTCACCAAAAGATATATATAAATATGAATATCCTTATCAACAGTACTAGAAACAATGGAAAGATCCTTCAGTAGGAAAATGGATAAATAAAAGTGGTATATTTGTGTATATTTAGGATATTATGTAACAATGAGAATGAATGAACTAAACTATATGTAATTATATAATGCTGTTTGAAAGAAGTCAGGCACTTAATGTATAGTTTAATTTATTACAGAGTTCAAAAGCAAGCAAAATTAATCTTAGTGTTAGAAATTAGAATTGGAAAGGGGAATGTTTTTCAATCTAAATGATGGTTCCATGGGTGTATTTACTTTATGGAAATTTATCAAACACTGTACTTATGATATGTGCCCCTTTTTTTGTATATAAATTTTTATTTTTTTATTTTTTATTTTTAAATTCATTTATTTAAATTGGAGGCTAATTACTTTACAATATTGTATTGGTTTTGCCATACATTGACATGAGTCCACCATGGGTGTACATTTGTTCCCCATCCTGAACCCCCCTCCCACCTCCCTCCCTGTATATATATTTTTAAATTGACTAAAAGGTTAGTTATACCACAGCAATAAATCTGCCCTATGGAGCTTGGATTTTCCTGGTAGGATACAAACAGGTAAAGTAAATAAATGAAATTATAAGTTAGAAAGGGATAAGCATTATGGAGCAAAAGGAAGGAAGGAGAATAGGGAGGTAAAGGCTGTAATTTTCAATAGAGTGGTAAGGAAAATTCCTCCTGAGAAAATAGCTTTTGGTAAAAATTGAAGGTGATGAATGACCAAACCATGTGGCTAATTGGTGAAAAACATTCCAGGCAGAGAGGACAGTAAGTGCAAAGGCTCTGTGGTAAAAATAGCCTGAGCAATTGGAGAAAGTGGTAGGAAATGAAGTCAAAGAGACTGGGAGGTCCAAATGGTGCAGGGGCCTTAGAGACCATGGTAATGACTTGGCCTTCTACTCAAAGTCAGATAGAATACTGAGGGAGTGACATGATCTGACTTAAGTTTTAACAGGGTCTCCATGGGTGCTGTATTGACAATAGACAGTAGGAGGCAAGGGGAAGCAGAGATGCCAGTTAAGATGCCACTGCAATAATCCAGGCAGAAGATGATGGTGGCTTGGACAAGAATCATAGTAGTAGAGGCTGAGAGATGGCTGCATTCCAGATAATTGTGAAGGTACAGCTGAGGGTTTACTGATAGGTTGACTTTAATATTTTTGGCCTGAGCAGTGGAAGTGTGAAGTTGTTATTAAGTGTGTTAGGGAAGGATTTGGAAGGAATAGGTACTGGGGTAAGATCAGGAGTTTGGTTTGGATCATATTCAATTAATTTGTATTATAGATGGCTCAGATGGCTCAGATTCTTCTGCTGGCAATACAGGAGACCAGGGTTTGATCCCTTGGTCGGGAACATCTCTTGGAGAAGGGAATGGCCACCCTTTCCAGTATTATTGCCTGGGAAATTCCATGGACAGAAGAGCCTGATGGGCTACAGTCCATGGATCGCAAAGAGTGGGACATGACTGAATACAGCATAGCACAGTGTGATTTAGTAAACTGGAGTTCCCCTTTTACATAACACTCTGAAAGTTCACAAAAAAAGAAATTTCATGAGCACTGAGAATCATAGTTAAAATAGTCATATATTCTTAACCAGGGGGGCAGATATTAATATGCTTTTACTTTTTGGAATAGAGCTAACTTGCTTATTCAAGTTAGTAAGTCACAAAAAATTCCATTGTTCTCCTGATTCCAATTTTGAATTTAAATAACTCTCGCCCTCCTTTCTCTGCCAGGTGTTTTTAGAATGAAAAATGTTAACTTATTCTTCACTGCTACTGTAATTGAAGTGTACTGTAAAGAAAAGATTGATTTTCTTTTTTAGCAAATGAGAACCTGAAATAATAGAGTGCTTAATTTGCAGCATTAAGTTCATTCATTCATTCATCCAACTTAGATATCTAACTAACATAGCTTTTTAAAGCGGTACAGAAGACCCACTTCTGTAACTGTCTAGTGTGGAAAAAATTACATAACCCTTACTGATGAGGAGGCATGTTCAGAGAAGTTAAATGAATTGAGAAGAGCCACAAATCTTGGTGAGTGGGAGAGCTGAAAGTTCTTACATAGAAGTTCTTGATAAAAAGAAATAAAACAGATTTTTACTTTTTTTCCTGCAAGAGGCAATGTGATTCCTCTTTCCCTTGGGTCTCGGCTCAGAGTCCTGGTTTGTGAGGTACAGACTGGACTTATATCACTAGGGCTGCATCATTTCCCCCTAAGCTACTTAGAGACTCCAGGCTAGTTAGTAATCTGAGGTCTCCTTACTCATTAAACTACTTATTCCAAAGCAGTGAATATTCAGTAAGCTAATTAAAATTTGTAAGTAAGATTTCTTTATTAAAAAAATCTATTAAAATAAGAAGAAGCCCGTTAAAATAATAATTAGAGCAGGAAAAATAAAGATGACTATCAAATTACAGTATCTTTTGCAGCTATCCATAAAAGCCTTTTCAGTGATTTTGGCAGTAGACAGAAGGCAGAAGCGAGTTTCTACTCTTAAGTTAGTATGCAGTTGGTGAACTGGAGATGAATTGAAGGAAAATGGCAGCTATTTTGTTGAAGTGGATCTTTCACACTGTCTTAAAAGTAGGCTGCAAACCCCCTTTTCTGTGAAGTCTCTGATTGTGTGTCCTCCTGGAGATGGGATGTCATTAAACAATGTACAAAGAATAAAGGAACAGGTTGTAAAAAGATGAGAGCTTTGACGAGGTTGTAACTCCAAATACAGATAAGGCATATATGCACGATTTCAAGAAAACAGGAAAGCCACTGATTTTTAATTGTTGTTCTTCTCTGCAAACAATCAGCACCATGATTAACTTGGTGCCTAAAGCTTGCTCCAGGGATGTCAGTTGTTATATTCATCTTAGAGAATCTTCTTTAAGGGAGTCTGTAATACTTGTTGTGACACTCAGTTAAGGATAGAGAGACTATTCCGGCTTAGATGTAGTGTTTTTTGAGTTTTCCTATCAAGAAGAAGCCATAACCAGAATCATGGTCCCTCCAGTGTTTGTCCCCTTCCCACCTTGTCTGTCCTTTCCCTTTGAGCATTCCAGTCTGTCATCATTGCATCTCACCCTTCCACTGCTTCACTTCTGTGGTCAGACCAACAAGCCAAAGTACCAGTCAGGGTCCCAGGAGAAAACAGATGGCACACTCAAATTAGAATAATTTGAGGATATCTTAGTAAAGTGAGTGTTTACACAAGTGTGGGCAGAGTGTAGGGAAACCACAGAGGATAATGCTGGTCCTGCTTGGTTCTTTTACTACCCCTTGGCCTAAAGAGATAAGGAAGATTATCAGAACCCAACCATGACCTAGAAGCTGTGCGGAGAAGGCCAGTAACTGAGATCTTAAGTAAAAGCAGCATTACGATGAGGGAGTCTGGGAAACAAATACTCTGACCTTACTTTCGTCTCTTCTCGTCTCCTACCAGTGACTTCCTTTGGCCAGAAGCCTCGAGGCATATAGGTCAGCCTCTTGGCGCCCAGTGTAGGGCGAGAGTAGATATGGATAGGTAAGAGTGAAAAGAGGAAATACAGTGTAGCCTGAAGGGCAAAGTCCCATCAGAACTAGCTCTGAGTTCAGGCCTCCTGGCTTCCCACTTACATCGACTGTGGTAACCTCACCCAGGAAATCTGGGATTCTCCAGAGATGCTCTTGTGCTTCCTTTTGGCTTCTCTTCCTTCTGTCCGTTTATGTGGAGAGCATACTATTTTTCTAAAATGAGTATGGATTTTTGAGAGTAGGCGCTGAATACAGTGTGAGTAAGTTAACTTGATCCACCCAAATGCACATGCCAGGAATTTGGACTGTTTTTGTGATTGTCTCAGCAGGCACCAGGTACCTGCTATGATCACTGTGGCAAAGAAAGGTGAATAAGATAATGTTCTTTTCTCTGGGAAATGTCAAATTACTTGAGGGAGACAGACAATTGTGTTGCTGACAGGATGCCGAGTTATCCGGGGGAATGTACCAATGCATATGGGTACCAATGAATATGGTACCAGGAGGGTTTTAATGAGGATTAGGAAAGTACCCTCAATTTAAAACTCTGTGACCTTGGACAAGTCATTTAAACTTACTGTACCTCATTTCCTTGTGTATAATTTGAATAAAAATAGCTAAATAAAGCTACAGTGAGTTTCAGTGAGAAGACAATATAAATCTCCTAGCAGAGTGCTTATCAAAGAGTAAGACAAATTATAATAATAGTTGTTATTATGCTGTTTCTCCTGCCTGGGATGGTCTAACCCTGAACTTCCAACACATATGCATAAATATTTTAATTACTACTCTTTCAAAGCTTACTTCAAATATCAATTCTTCAAGAAATTTTGCTTAAACTTCCAGTTCATATCTTCTATTATATACTTTCATAGCTTCTCATTCTTTTCCTTGTTAACACTTACCACAATTGTAAGTAACTAATGAATTGTTTAATGCTATTCTTCTGATAGCTGGTGAATTCCCTGTTGATTGAGACTGTGATCTTATTCAGCACTATATCCTGAATGCCTAGAAGAGTGTACAGCACTTAGACACTCAGTGAGTATTTGATGAAGAAATTATTTAGATAGAAAGCCAAGCTGGAGCCTGATTGGGGAAGGTCTGCAATTATGGTGTTTAGATGTCTGTAATTATGCCTATAATTATATGCTTGAACAGTTTAGATATGTTTTGCATTAATTAATTAGTTATACATTATTCATTCAATAAGTGATCTTTGGTCATTGTGCTATTCTGTCCTTGTGGAACTTACATTCTAATGAGGAGAGAAGGATAATTTATACATATATATACATATGTATATATATAAAATGTATGTGTTTGTGTATGCTCAATTGTGTCCACTCCTTTGGAAACTAAAGAACCAAAGCCCCCTAGTCTCCTCTATCTTTGGAATTTTTCCAGGCAAGAATACTGGAGTGGGTTGCCATTTCTCTCTCCAGGGGATCTTCCCAACCCAGGGATCAAACCCACATCTCTTGCATCTCCTTCATTGGCAGTCAGTTCTTTACACTAGCTCAGCTGGTAAAGAATCCGCCTGCAATGCAGGAGACCTCAGTTCGATTCCTGGATCGGGAAGATCCGCTGGAGAAGGGATAGGTCACCCACTCCAGTATTCTTGGGCTTCCCTGGTAGCTCAGCTGGTAAAGAATTTGCCTACAATGTGGGAGACCTGGGTTGGGAAGATCCACTGGGGAAGGGATTGGCTATCCACTCCAGTATTCTGACCTGGAGAATTCCATGGGCTGTATAGTCCATAGTGTCGAAAAGAGTCGGACATGACTGAGTGACTTTCACTTTCACTTTTCACTATTCTTTACCACTAGCACCATCTGGGAAGCCCTATATATAAATAATATTTAATTATATATGTTATATATCTTATATTTTAAATATAAATATTATATATAATGCCCTGTGGTGAATAAGCACTGTGAAGTAAAATAAGGGCAATATAGATTTATGGGTTGGGGTGATGTGATAAAGATTTATGAAAGGTAAATCTAGCACTAATGTATAAGGTCAGTTTGAAAGGGAAAACCCTAGAATAAAGCGACTATGTAGGGGATTAGTGGCATAGGTTAGGAAAGAGGTGGTGAGGATTCAAATTAGGCCACTGAAAGCAGAGAACAGGGATACATTTTTAAAGTATTTTGGGGATAGAACTGGTATTATGGAGGATGGGTTAACAGTTGGATATGTATATAAGAAGGAAAGAGTAGAAGATAGTGGAGGTTTTTAGCCTACATAATTGAAGATGGTGATATTATTAACTGATATAGGAAACACATAAGGAAATGCTAGGGGCTTGTTTTTTTTTTTTTTTTTCTTATTTATTTATTTATGTTCTTTTTAGGTTTGATGGAGGGGAGAGTAAAGATCTGTAATAACTATGTCAGATTTGCCTTGCCATCAGTATCCCAGTTGGGAAATGTTCAGTTTGGAAATACAATTTAGGGGAAAGATAAGCTTAAAGATTCAGCTTGAGAATCATTCACTTAAATTCTTAGTTGAATGGATGATGTTGGTGAGGGAATTTGCAGGTAAGAAGAAAATAAGGCCACAAGTAATGACTTTTCCATGGGTTGTTTGTCAGCTCTGAGAGAATGATTAAGAGGTTAAACTGTGCTTTTTGACAACTTTGAAGGGCTGAGAAGGCAGGAATTGGTGTCTAGGTATCTGGGACCTATAAAGGGGGAGGATACCTTGCTTCCCTTGCATTGTGTTAGGGCTTATACTACCAGAGCTACATCTTAGTAGCAGGGGTCCATTGGAAGTGTACATAGACCCTCACAGAGCCTGTAATTCCGTTTCAGAATACCTCAGTCCTTGACTTGGATTGCTAGTCCTCATCGGTGCCCGGACAAGCAAGTATAATTTTTTTGTGGAGAAAGATAGCACCATTCTAGACTTCAGGTTGTTTCTATAAACAAAATAAATACAACACTGGGGACACAGTCAAGGGGTAAAAAAATAGACATAGAAGGAGATGTAACAATATATATTGAAACCAGAAATAACAGACAATAGAAACAGATCCATAGAACTTTAGAAAATAAAAGGATCTGATATGGACTGTAAAATACTATGCTTTATATATTTAGCACAATAAGCAAAATGGAGAATTTTGTCAGAGAGAGCTGGAAACCATAAAACACATTGTATGGAAGTTTTAGAAACAAAAATAAAGTAACCAAAATTAAGAATTCAATGTACAGATTTTAAAGCAGGTTAAACATAGCTGAAGAGAGAATTGGTGAACTGGAAAATGGGTCATAAGAAAATAACCGTGCTGAAGAATGGAGAGACAATAGGATAGAAAATCAAGAGAAAGAGTAAGGGACATTGAAGATATAGTGAGAAGTCTAACATAAATGTAATTGCAGTCCCAGAAGCAAACATAATAGTGTGTCAGAAACAATATTTGAAATGTAAAGGCTTCTAACTTTTCAAAACTGATAAAAGACTCTAAGCCCTAGATTTACCAAAAGGTACAATCCCAAAAAAAGATAGATAGATAGGAATGTACACTGAACACAGTGAAAACAGAAGCCACCAGTGGAAAAAATAAGGGCGGCTTCAAAGGCACAGCAGTTAGGCTGACTGCTGGTTTCTTAATAAAACCAATAAAGCCGTAATACTATAGAATGATAAAGAGATGAAATAAATGTCAGCCTAGAATTCTGTATCTGCCAAAAATGATCTTTCATAGTAGAGGTGAAATGAAGACATTCTCGGTAGAAAATTGAGAGAATTTGCCCCATTTTCTCTCTAAAGGAAGCATAAAAAGTATGGCAGAAGTAAAAATATTTCAGATAGAAGGCAGAAGATACAGGAGTGGAAAGCAAAGAAAAGGGTAAATGTGTATGTGAGTCTAAGTGAATATTAGTTGTTTAAAATAATAATAAGGTCCTATTTGTTTATAATACATATAGAATTAAAATACACAGTAATAGTGCCTTTTAAGTTATCTAATGCTCTTACCTTTTTGGCAAAAGATGGTAAAAATACCAGTTAACGTAAAAGTACCAGTTAATGTTAGACTTTGATAGTTAAGAATGTGTAATCTCTAGGGAATCACCTAAAGAATACTAAAGGAGTGTATAACTTCCAAATAAAGAAGGAAATGAACAATTTTTGAAAATAAGCAGTCTAAAAGAAGGCAAGAAAGTACTAGAAAAAAGAACCCAGTAAGTGGGACAAATAGGGAGCACTTGGTAAGATGATAGATTTAAACCCAGATATTTCAGTAGTTACAGTAAACATAAATCTAATCAGCAAATATTGTCAAATAAAATATAAAAATGAAAGCTAATTTCTTATATTTTCTAATAGACTTATCTAAAGCATAATGACACAGAAAGAATGAAAATAACAGTTTGGGGGAAAAATGCAGCATGCAAACAACAACCAAAAGAAAGTTGGTATTTCTTTATTAATATTAGGTAAAGAATACTTCAAGACAAAAAATGTTACTGCAGATAAAGAGAGACACTAAATATTAATGACACAGCAGTTCTATATTTGTATATACTTAATAACAGAAGCTCAAAAAACATAAATCAAAAACTAACTGAATGATAATGAAAACACAACTATCAAGATTCATGGGATAGGAATTCCCTGGTTGTCCAGTGGTTAGAACTCCACACTTTCACTGCCACGGACCCTTGTTCATTCTCTGATGAGAGAACTGAGATTCCCACGAGCCATGCGGCATAGTTGCCCCACCCTCCCATCCTCCAAAACAGGGGAGACTCTCAAATACTGGTATAAATAGTTTCCTTTTCTCCCTCTTGACTTCCCAAAGTTATATAGCCCATTGCCCTTCAGGTACACCAGATTCTCTACCAAACCTGTGTTGTTACTTGTGTTGCATTTAGGCAATGATACTATTCTTTCGGGCTTCCCTGGTGGCCCGGTGGTAAAGAATCTGCCTGCCAATGCAGGAGATGCAGGTTTGATCTCTGGGTTGGAAAGATTCCTGGCAGAAGGAAATGGCAACCCACTCCAGTTTTCTTGCCTGGGAAAGTCCCATGGACAGAGGAGCCTGGTGGGCTATAGTCCCTGGGGTTGTAAAAGCGTCAAACACGACTTAGCAACTGAACAGCAACAAACAACAGCTCTTCTTTCATACCACTTGTTTTGAGAAATTGGGAAGATATAGAAACAGACTCTACCCTACCATTATTAAGTAGCAGTGTGACATTAAGCAAATTATTTAACCTGAAGTTCCTGTTTTGTGACTTGTAAAATTAGGATTGTGATAATTTCCTCAGAAGTTTGAGGGCTAAATGAGATCACACATGTCAACTGCCTAATACAGGGCCTGGTATGCGGTGAATGCTTAAATGCTCATTTGTCATATATTCAACCAGGGTTTTCTTTCCAGATAGGTTGTATATGTAGAGCCTCATAAAGTTCCCAAAAGAAAGAGGGAAAAGATGCCCTGGCCACTGGCAAACTAGTTGCTAGAAGCCCTCAGCCCCTAGGTTTTCACAGGCTTCGTAGAGGTGAGAGCTAGAGTGGGCACCGGGTGGGGAGTTGGAGGGCGAGTGGGGTTGTGTCTATTCTTGGTCTCTGAATAGATCTACCCTAAGTGTATTCTTTACTCTAAAAATGCATGTGGTTCATTTTTAATGAGAATTAATTATGTATGTTGAAAGGGTAGGCTATCTTTTGAGGGTAAGTATTTGTATTTTAAGCAAATTAAATGAATGTTTTGTATTTTTAAAAAGAAAACTGGGGTATGTATTTTTGGTAGGGAGAGGCATTTGAATAAATACAGGTTCCCATGAAACAAAAGGTTTGACTATCAGATTTCTTACATAGGACATGGAATACATTTTGATGTTTTCAATTACAAAAATTAGATTATAATTATGACTGATTCACATTGTGTATGGCAGAAACCAACACAAAACTATAGGAAAATTTTCCACCAATTAAAAATAAATTAAAAAAAAAATGAATTAGATTTACACAAAAGTTATCTGGACAGAAGTATGGTCCACTGCTGTTTAAAAATGCTCTTGAGTTTCAATTCTGGAATGCTGATGTATTGCCTTGGGAGACGGCCCTGCCTCTCAGTGCGGCTGATGGGAGTCAGTTTCACAGCTGTGATGTCGGTGCTTCAAAAGTCTGTCAAAGGACTTCCCTGGTGGTCCAGTGGTTAAGGCTTTGCCTTCCAGTGCAGGTTGCCCGTGTTCCATCCCTAGTCTAGGAGCTAAGATCCCACATGCCTTGAGGCCAAGAAATCAAAACAAAAAACAAGCAATATTGTAACAAATCCAAAAAGACTTTTTTAAAAATGGCCCACATCTAAAAAGAAAACAGCTCTTTAAAAGATCAAGCAAACCAAAAAAAGTCCAAAATCTGTCAAAGAGTCTTTCCATGGAGGCTGTGAAAGGGAAAGTCGCTCAGTTGTGTCTGACTCTTTGCGACCCTGTGGACTGTACAGTCCATGGAATTTTCCAGGCCAGAATACTGGAGTGGGGAGTCGTTCCCTTCTCTAGGGGATCTTCCCAACTTAGGGATCAAACCCAGGTATCCCACATTGCAGGCAATTTCTTTACCAGCTGAACCACCAGAGAAGCCCAAGAATACTGGAATAGGTAGGGTATCCCTTCTCCAGTGGATCATCCCAACCCAGGGATCGAACTGGGGTGTCTTCTGCGTGGCAGGCAGATTCTTTACCAGCTGAGTTACCAGGGAATCCCACGGAGGCTATAGAAGAACCTATTCAATTGTACACCTACCTGACACATTTTTTATTTTTTAATGAGAGAAATAATTTTAAAGGAATCTTTAACTGAAAACATTGTCTGTGGTAATTTAGAACCACCCCTCAGCATGTGTTTTAGAGAGATGAACGGTGTCATCTGTTCTTCATGTACTGTGGCCGCAAGGCTGACGTTTTATATACTTTTGCAGATGAGCCTCTCTGTGAGTGTCACGAGCAGTTACCAGTCTATCATGCACAGAGTAGAAAGGGCAGAGCCAAACTGTAAGGGTGTCAGTACGTTATGGCAATAAAATTTTTCACAGCCTCAAATAAAAAAAATACAGTACTTGACAAGTGCATCTGTTTTAAATTATTTCAGATACTATGGAAACAGAATTTCTGTTTGTTCAATTCTCCTGTTAGAAGTGAATTGTGTTTCCAAAGCTGGTTTTCAAGTCAGTTGTTCAGAATTTGGAACTTACTTTCTAAAAAGAAAATGAAATGGTCTGGATTCTTGGGCTAGCTCACATTTTAACCATAAAGGAAATGAAATATTTTACACCGAAAAAGTAGGCTAAAAATTTGAGAGAAAAAATTATTTCTCTCATTAAAAAATTAAAAATGTGTCAGGTAGGTATACAATTGAATAGGTTCCTCTATAACCTCCATGAGATTCCCTGCTTTGGTAGCCCTAACCACCTAATACAATAGAAAATAAAAATTGAAAGAAGAATTCTTTTTGTTTTATGAAGAATATTAAGGATAAGGAAGTCTTCTTACACAAGGTATAGCGGGGAAAGTACAGGAAAAGCTGTGGCCCTCAGGCAAGCTAGGTAAACTCTGACTTCAGTTTTCACATAAGTTAAACTGTGTCTTTGTGGAGCGACATAAGATAATAATGTAAAATTCCTGGTAAAATGACTGGCTTTAAATGAACTCTCCATAAATGGCTGCTCTTAAACAGATACAGGTAGGATCCAAACCCAGGTTTCCTACAAATTCCAAGTCCACTGCCTTGTCCAGCAAGTGGCTATGTTGGGGCAGGAGCGAGGGAGGGGCCGGGAGGCCAGGGTAGAGCTGTCAGTTGTTTGTGTGGAACCACGCCCCACAGACGTGTGGTGGACAGGAGCTCTAGGTCAGATGCCACCCTCCTGGGAGAAGGCTTTTCATGCTCAGGTGTACAAGGGAGCAGCCCTTTTCCCTTCTCTCACTGCTCTCTAGTCCCCACTGCCAGGACCCTGCCAGTACTGGGGGCAGAGACAGGCTCTCTCAGAATCCAGAACTCTCATAGAAAGGGTGACCTGACCTTGGGATGAGAGGAAGTGTGACCTGCAGAGGATTTTGTTGTTGCTCTTGTTGCTTGTTTGTTTTAAGAACAGGAAGAGCTAACACTTACCTGTGCCTAACACATCTCAGGCTCAATCCTGTACCTTTTAACATATTATCTCATTTAGCATTCAAGGCAGCCCTGTGGGGAGCAGGCATTGTTACCCCGTCTTGTAGACCAGGAAAGGAGAACTTACATGATGTGACTGCACGAAGGTGACACAGCTAGGAAATTACAGAGCAGGGATTCACATGCAGGTCTGTCGGCTCTCAGGTGCCCTCTGGGTTCTCAAGGGAATGCATACATGTGGTCATCTACAGTGTGTCCAGCCTTTCTGTCTTTTTATAAACTTTACTGGTTGTGTGCCCTTGGGAAGGAGAGGAATGGAATGCGATTTAGTTTATTAGCACCATTAACTTTAAAAATTGAACAGGATCTGGCTTCCATCCCTCATTTCAAATCGAACCACATAATGGGGATGAAAACATATTGATTAGAGAGAAACTATTTATTAGAGGTAAAATTGTTTACAGTGTAAATAAGCTACATGTTCCATTATACATGACTTGGCCTTTCAACATTTCATAATCTGTTGCATTTAATTAGGCACAATACATAAAGTATGCATCACAAGTAAACATTGGAAACACAATGGCAAATTTTTCTAAGATCTGTGCTTCGTAAATTTTCAGTTTGCTAATCTCAGTAATTATGTTTTGGTGTCAGCTGCTGCTTTTCCAAACAAGTGCTGATTCTCTCCCTTAAGTCTTTAAGGAATCCAAACTGAGGATGAACTCTAAAGTTCTGCACTTCTCCCTATTGAAGATTCAGTCATAAAGTAATAATTTTTCTCTTTTATTTAACATTATTATTAAAATGGTAAATAAATGGAGTGATAGAATTTAAAATGTAAGGTACAGTTAATGCTAATTAATAAATTGGCTTTCAGTGACTATAGAGACATTGTAGATGGTCTAGCTTTTAAAATTTGAATGACATTTTTTTTTTTCTTTTTTCGACATTTTTCTTAAAGGCAAAGCAATCTGGGGAACTTTAGTGGTTTGAGAATTACAAAGTATCTGATTTTAATTATTTCAAGAATTCTCAGACCTGCCAACCCCATCCTTCAGATAGAATACAGGAATGGGATTTTTGAGTCCTGTAGCTGTGTGCGCCTGGCAGCTACACTCTTCAGGATTATTAAATGACTTCTAAGTGACTTCTTTTTTAAAAAGAAGATTGGTTACATTTTTCATTGAAAAGTGCATGTTTTTTTAAAGTCTTTTTTTCTAATAAAAAAAACAACCCAGCAATTACTCATCTGAAATCAATTTGAATATTTGAAAACACATAGAAAAACACAAAATTAGAATTTACTTGTAAATCCATTCCAAAAGATAAAAGACGCGTGTCCTAGTACTTTTTGTATGCATACATGTATGTGTATGTTTGCATGTACACACCTATGTATGTCTATGTGTATTTTTACCCCACCTCAAATTCTCATTCTCTATGAGAAGGAAGAAAAAGCCCTTTCCTTTTCTTTACAATACATTGTGAATAGTCCCCCCCTTGTCAATAAATACTTGTCTTCAACATTTTTAATCAGTGATCATATTCCATTATACAGATGTGCTATAAATTAATATCACCTCTTTTTACTATTTTAAGTAAGATTGTAACAAATCTCTTTCATATGTATCTGTAAATATTTACTCAAGATAAATTCTAAGTAATGCTGAATCCAAGCATATGTATACCCATATTTGCTGGCTGGCTTTATGGAAAGGTTATACTAAATAATAAGTAAAATGTGTCTACTGCTCTCAGTTTGTTTCTTTACATGTTTTTGATTTCCTGATGTGACAAATTTGTTCTTTGTTGAGCTCCTAAAGGTCACTGTGACACATCAAAGTGACTGCCTGAGTGAGCCTTGTTTTTACAACTCAAGGTCTTCCCTAGATGCATCCCATCCAAGGGACTTCCACATGTCCTCACACAGAGAAATTAATGCACCCATGGGGCTTCCCTGGTGGTCCTGTAGTTGGGACTCCAGGCTTCACTGTCGGGAATGTGGGTTCTCTCCCTGGTTAAGGAACTAGGATCCCACATACTGCACAGTGCAGCCAAAAAATAAATTAATTAATTAAGGTAAATAAATAAAAGAAGAAGTTAATGCGAACAGAGTGTGCCTGCTCACTTAAGGCAGCAGTCTTTTTTTTTTTTAATTCCAGATATTTTTTATTTCTTCAAATTTATTTGTCAGGAGTGACTGAAATAAAAAATTAATTGGTTCTCATCGTCGTCATGGAAAAGGCAGCAGTCTTAAATGAGAGTGCACATGCTTCACGGAGTAGCTGAAGATTTTCCCAGAGGGCACAAGGGCAGGCATGGTTTTAAAAGGGTTTCACTGGTCAGCTTTCCTTTTCCTGTGTATGTATATGTGTGTGTGTGTGTGTGTGTATAAATGTATATATACATACTCCTTCCTAAAACCCGGTTGCCTCAGAAAGCTGCTGGAGTAAAAGTTCATGTGGTTGTCCTTTTTCCTCTTCCCCTTTCCATCTGTTCTTTTCCCACTTTATGAAATAGGTACTCCACTCATTGCCCAAAGGTGTGAGACCCTTTCTGGTGCTCAACAAAGGATTGTGTGAATTACTGGTGTTAACTAAACCTCCTTCCGTCAGCACTTTATAACCCAGCACCCTTCTGCTTAAGAAATGCATGTGTTGATTCTGAATTGAAGAATGTGTTCAAAGTATTCAGTGGTTTACAAATAAGTTAGTGAATCAGAATTAAACCAGTGTTCCCTTCTGAAGAACTCTGACTTCATAAGGGGGAATTTCAATGCTGATAAAGGTAGAACTTTTAACAATAAAGTGTTTTATTCAGCTACTAAAAAAATAAATGAATGTGTGATAAAACCTTATTTTTGATGGTCAAAGTAAGTATTATTTATCAAAATAAGTATTTGTATTGCTTTGATTAATTTTAGACTCCCTGTACTGATAGCTTAATCCAGAACATGTTAAGCGTGTAGAACCTTATAATTACAGGAAATAAAAAAGAGTTTAAAATTTTCAATTTCCATATATTACTTGTAAAACATAAAAGTATATTGCATTAATGTAATATGGGAGGGAAATGAAATGGAAATACAGTTCCAAAAACAAAAGAGAACACAAAATTTTTGACTATTAAAGAAAAACAAGTTTATATGTTTTTAAAATGGATAGTGGGTATCAATTTGCTATTTATATTTGGTTGGATGCATTTTAAAGAACAGCGTTAGAGTTTTATTTTAAAATGTCAACATTTATGGCATACTAAAATAACATTGTTTATAACTGTAAGCTCATAATGAAAAATTGTAGATGCCAACTTAAAAAATGTACAAAGGAGAAAAAAATGTATGAGCAAGTACCTGATTTTTCACCTTTTTTAAGGCAGTATTCCAGCAAAAGATGTGCAGACTACTAATATGGGACAGGTCCCTAGACAAAAGGCTGCCTCACCTGGCTTCAGGTGGTCTCATGGGAACTGTTCCCCGCAACCTCAGTCTCCCTTCCACTTCGTGAGCCCTGGGGTGGTGTGGGTGGTGAGAGCCCCAGCAGAGCTCCTTTTCAGGCTTTCCCTGGTCTGGAGCACTCTCCCCTCTCCTGTTTCTTAGCCAGAGGCTGCTGGTCTGTCAGGTGCTTCACCCTGGTACCCATGGCTTCTCCCTCTCTCTCGGCTCCCTTGTTCTCCACAATGAAAGTGTTCCTCACTTGTTAGACCTCACTTTTTCCAGAAACACTCCTTGCAGAAACACCCCTTGATTCCCCTTTCCTCTTTTCCTTTAGAATGGTGTCTCCTTCCCCTTTCATTATAAAAGAGAGGTTAAGAAATTAAGGAAAGGGGAGTCAAGTTAGAAAGTAGAAAAAGTCTCTGGGATCTTGGAGAGGTCCAGGTAGATGGAGGCAGCTTATGTTTTTGGCTTCTTTGTTTGAACAGGACTTCTAGAGGTTTGTACCTCTGAAATATGGAGTCTCAGTAGAAATACTATTGAATTGAATTGAAGCTGAAGTCCAGTTCAAATTTCACCTTACCTTTGAATTCTCCTTTGATTTCCCAGACCTGCTGGGGCTTATCTTCCTCCAGATTCCTTGTGCACTTAGAGTCCATTCTCTGCAGTTTAGTCTGTTATCACAACCATCATGCAATTTTTGTTAATTATTTTAGTGTGTAGCATTGTTTTTATGACCAGATTGTAAGTTCTAGGCAAGTAGAAGTTCCTGTTTATTTTTTTTTGTCTCCCCATGGCACCTAGTACAGCACTGACTGTAACACATATTCAATAAACACACCTCAGTTGATTGTTAAAAAGGGGGGGAAATTGATGGGGAGTTCTGGGGTTGAAATCTGGATTTGTCACACTTCACTATATGATTTAGGGTCACTTGTGTGTAGTCTGCATCTCTTGATTCTTCATTGATAAAACATGGGTGACAGTGCTAATTAATAGTATTAGGTAATCACTATGGGCCCAAATCATTAATGTACCTAACATTTCTATGAGAAATATATTACTCTTCTTATTATTGTTCTCACTGTATATGAGAGGCATACTTAAATAATCTGTCCAGGGCCACTCATGGTAAATAACAATGTGGATTTGAAACCAGACCAAATCCCAAGTATTTATCCAATATGTGATACTGCCCACATCTGATGTATCTACCTCAGAGTTAAAGATTCCAAGTGAGTAGAAGGCACTGGGTGTATTTTTGAAAAAAGTAAAAAAGTGATACAGAAGTTGAATTTAGTTACTGTATTTGGAAAGCATTTTTACTTTTCTCCCCAGCTTTATTGAGCTATAACTGAAACATAACACTGTTTAAGGTGTGCAGCAGGTTGATACAATACATTTAAAAACTGCAAAATAATTACTGCACAGTGTTAGCTACACTACCTCCATCCCATAGTTACCATTTGTTTTTCCTGGTGACAACACTTAAGATACACTCTCTTTGCAGCATTCAAGTGTGTGGTACAGTATTATTAGCTATAATCAATCCCTGGTAACTTCCACTCTACTCTGCTTCTCTGAGTTTGTCTTTTTTAGATTGCACATTTAAAAACATTTTAATTTTTTCCAGTTTGTAGGTCATCTTTTCATTTATGGTTTCCTTTGCTGTACAAAAGCTTGTAAGTTTGATTAAATCCCATTTGTTTATTTTTTGCTTTTCTTTATATTGCCCTAGGAGACTGACCTAAGAAAACATTGGTACAATTTATGTCAGAGAATGTTTTGCCTATGTTCTCTTCTAGGAGTCTGATGGTATCATGTCTTATTTAAGCTTTCAAGCCATCTTGAGTTTCTTTTTGCATCTGATGTAAGGGTGTGTTCTGATTTCATTGATTTACATGTGACTGTCCAACTTTCCCAACACCTGCTGAAGAGACTGTCTTCTCCCCATTATGTGTTCTTGCCTCCTTTGTCAAAGCTTAATTGTCCATAGGTGTGTGGGTTTATTTCTGGGCTTTCCGTTCTGTTTCATTGATCCATATGTCTGTTTTTGTGCCAGTACCATGCTGTTTTGATTACCATAGCTTTTTAGTATTATCTGAAGTCTGAAAGGGGTATGCCTCCTGCTTTGTTCTTTTTTCTGTGAATTGCTTTGGCAATTCTGTGCCTTTTATGGTACCATGTAAATTTTCGAATTATTTGTTCTAGTTCTGTGAAAAATGTCATGGGTAATTTGATAGGAATCACATTAAATCTATAGATTGTTTGGGTAGTTTGGCCATTTTAAAAATATTAACTCTTCCAATCCAAGAGCATGGGATATCTTTCCACCTTTGAGTCACTGTCAGTTTCTTTTATTAATGTTTGTGGCTCTTAGCAAATCTTTTACCTCCTGTGTCAGGGTTACTCCTAAATATTTTTTTATACGATTTAAAAGGGGTTGTTTGTTTACAGTCCCTTTCTTATGTTTCCTTTTTAGTGTCTGATATGACCAACAAAGGCTTACCTTCCAAAATATACAAACAATTTATACAACTCATAACCAAAAAAACAAACAACCCAATAAAAAAAATGGGCAAAAGACCTAAATAGACATTTCTCCAAAGAAGACGTACAGATGGCCAATAGGCACATGAAAGGAGGCTCATCATTTCTAGTTATTAGAGACATGCAAATCAAAATTTAGATAGATGGTGGCGATAACCCTATATGCAAAACAGAAAAAGAGACACAGAAATACAGAACAGACTTTTGAACTCTGGGGGAGAACGTGAGGGTGGGATGTTTTGAAAGAACAGCATGTATATTATCTATGGTGAAACGGACCACCAGCCCAGGTGGGATACATGAGTCAGGTGCTCGGGCCTGGTGCACTGGGAGGACCCTGAGGAGTCGGGTGGGGAGGGAGGTGGGAGGGGGGATCGGGATGGGGAATACATGTAACTATATGGCTGATTCATGTCAATGTATGACAAAACCCACTGAAATGTTGTAAAGTGATTGGCCTCCAACTAATAAAATAATATTAAAAAAAAAAAAAAAAAAAAAAAAATAAAACTATAAAGAGGTACCACCTCACACTGCTCAGAATGACCATGATTAAAAAGCTTATAAATAACAGATGTTGGAGAAGGTGTGGAAAAATGAGAATCCTCTTACACCATTGGTGGGAATGTAAATTGGTGTAGCCACTATGGAAAACAGTATTGAGGTTCCTCAAAAAACTAAAAATAGAGTTACCATATGACCTAGCAGTCCCTTTTCTGGGCGTATACCAGACAAAGCTGTAGTTCAAAAAGATACATGCACCCTTAGGCTTGTGGCATCACTATTTACACTAGCTAAGACATGGACACAACCTGGATGTCCACCAACAGATGAATGGACAAAGAAGGTGTGGGGTGTGTGTATGTGCATATGCACAGATTGAAATATTACTCAGCTATGAGAAAGAAGGAACTAATGCTGTATGCAGGAACATGGATGGGTCTAGAGATCACCATACTAAGCGAAGTAAGTCAAAGACAAATACCGTATGATATCACTTATATGTGGAATCTAAAATATGACAAAAATGAACATATCTATGAAACAGAAACATACTCAGAGATGAAGAGAACAGACTTGTGGTTGTCAAGGGGGAGGAAGGATTGGGGAAAGAAGGATTGAGAGTTTGGGATTAGAAGATGCAAACTAGTGTATATAAACAACAAGGTCCTACTATATAGTATAGGGAAGTATATTCAGTGTCCTGTGATAAACCATGATAGAAATGAACATGAACAAATATATATGTGGCTTCCCAGGTGGTGCTAGTGGTAAAGAACCCGCCTGCCAATGCAGGTAGACATAAGAGACTCCAGTTCGATCCCTCAGTCGGGAAGATCCCCTGGAGGAGGGCACAGCAACCCACTCCAGTATTCTTGCCTGGAGAATCCCATGGACAGAGGGGCCTAGTGGGCTACAGTCCATGGGTCGCAGAGTCGGATATGACTGAAGCAACTTCGTACACACACAAATGTGTAACTGAATCACTTTGCTGCTCAGCAGAAATTAACACTAAACCAACTTAGATAAAATATTTTTTAAAAAGGAAAACATTTTACTTTTTAAAGGCAGTTGGCAGTCTGCAGCTGAATAGAGTCAGGGGAATGCATGGCTATAGTAAATGGGAGGTAACAGAAGCTTTTCCAGTCACTTCTTGGCCTTGCAGAAGGGCTCCAGAAAGTCAACACCCTGCAAAGTGCTCACTACTCATCCCCCTGATTGCCAGAGGCACACAGCCTAGGAGCTGGTAGTGATAAGCATCAGTAGGAGGGGGAGAGTGCTTGTGTTTTTATTCTCATATTTAATTGATCTTAAAATTCTTGCCCAGCCCTTTGCCTTCTGCACAGTTCAGAGTCATGAATCCTTGATATGCAGCTCAAAAGAGAAGCACGGGACAAAAGATTCCCTTTCTCTCCACCAATTTCCTGCCCGTGTTTCTATTCTGGGGCCAACTTACAGACCATTCCAGTTCAAAGATAGAGTAAGCTCTGCTCTCCTCCAAGCACGTGTGTACAGCCTGACTCCACTGTGAGCCCTGCCTAGGGGGTACTGCATGTGCTCTGTAGCTTTTGGTGCTTCCTACTGGCTGACTTTTGCAACTAGTTGTATCCATCTGTTTTTAAAAGGTGAAAAAGAACTCCTGAATTTAGGTGTCTTTAAAAGGTGAAAAAAAAAAAAAACTGAATTTAGGTGTCCATTTCTACATTAATTACACTGATCCCAGTTGCAGCAATGTGGTCTTAATAGCTGATAGCTGCAATACCCAAATCTGTGATATCAGAATGTGACGTGCATATTTTAATTTGAGAAATAGTTTAACATTTTTAGATATTCATTTAGATGTGGTTATGCAGGTTAAACATAACGTATGATCACTGCTTCTTTCATTGCTTCCAATTAAACCTTGCTTGTTAGTTTAACCTCTAGGTAATCCCATCAAACAATTGATGTCAAGGAAACACTGCCCACAGTAGCTTCGGATGAGTGGCCATTAATTTTAATTGCCTTGATATTAAAGATTAAGAAGTATTGGGACTAGCAGAATAGAAACGATCTGATGTCAAGCAAATCCACTTGCTAAAGCTTCCCCAGGCTGCTGGTGATATTAAAATTTTACTATGAGAATTAAATAAACCTTTATTAGTGATGACTGTTGTTTGATTGGTCCAGGGGTATGCATAAACACAGGATTCTTACATATCTGGAGATGAGACCTTCAATGGTATGGAGATTCCTCAATTATGAAACTGTTAATAAAGCTGTAATCTGATTTTCCTGGCTAGGTTTCATTAATGTATTATAGCTTCTCTGATTGTCAAGGTAATATTAACTACAAAGTATGGAATCCAACAGAGAATTGTTTAGAAGAAGAGAATTCTAAAATGGGCCTTTGTTGCTAAATTCAGAGTTGGGGAATTTTCATTAATTATGCTTAAGAAATGCCAAATTCCCTCTCAGCCAGGAATATCTCCCTTTCCACTATATATTCAATATTTAACTCTTTCAAAGGCCTGACAGTCTTAATCAGACAAGCTAGAGTGATGTTGTATATTGAAGGGGGATCTTGTGTGGCAGCTCTCTAGGTCTGCCTTCTGAGCTGAGGACATGCTTGTGAAAAGTAGGGTAGGCTTGTGAAAGTAAGGGCTATGAGAACTTGCTTTAACAAGCATAACCAGAACGAATACCATTAGGGTTATTTTCTATCTTAATTTAGAACCTTTATTTTTAGAGACATAATTCTGGTATGGGCATGAATCTCATAGTCACTGAGGCTGCCTTCTCCTGGTGCAAAATTCCCTCCCAGAGCGTCTGCCTCCATCCTCCTAGAGGCCTGGGCCCCACCTTAGCATCATGTCAGCCTCTCCCTCTTCCCTGACCTCCATTGTGAGTCAGTGGCCAAATTCTGCCTATTTGTCTTCCATGACCTCTGCCCTTTCCACAGCCCCTGTTCTGCCTGGCCACGGGCCCTCATCACTTGTGTACCCTCCTAACTCTGCCACCCAGCAGCACGCCCTACACTAATGCCCCAAACACCTGCCACGAGCAGACGGGGCCGAAAGAAGGCAGAGTGGAGTTGGGTCCCTCAGGGTTGTGTGAGAGCCTAGTATTGTGACAGCCTCGATACTGGAACTAAGGCCCATACGTGGAATTGGAAGGGAACCAGATGTTAGTTCTGAGTAAAGTACTGTGTATCCATCGGAGTTGCCTACAGTGGAGTCAGATTCAAAGTGAGTACCACGTCGCTGGTGGTGGAGATGCCGTGACACAAATAGAAAATAGAGAAGGAGGTGCAGGTTTAAAGAAAACCCAAGTTCCATTTGAGACCTATTGAGTTGCAGATTGTGGCAGAACATTTATAAGAAAATGTCTTAAAAATCGAGAACTGAAATTCTTCATAGAAGTTAGGGATAGAGGTGGAAGTCTGGTTCACAGAGACTATAGTTGAAATTGTTAATGGATATAAGATCGCTTAAGGAGAAAGAAGAGAGCTAAGAGCTGAGTCTTGGAGAAAGTGTGTATATGCGCACACACACACACACACACACACCATAGTGTGTCAGGGAAGGAGAAGCAGAAGCATAATGTCAGAGGTGATAATTACAAGTGTCAGATGCTGCTGAGTGGTAAAACAAGTTGAGAGAGAGAAGGTCATTAGATTTGGAACAGGTGTGAGGCCTGTGTGATGACAATCAACCACCTAGCCTTGAGATTGTTAAGATGCTACTTGAGAAAATGTGTGCAAAAGGCTTTGTGTAATGCTTGGTGCAAAGGAGATGCTTGTTAAATAGTTACTATTCCCACCACTGTTTGAAATGAAGGAAAGAAGGGACACATATTCCTTCCTTGTGGGTGAGGGAGACGACAGTGGAACAGAAATGGCTGGGAAGGCCTGATCTGCAGCATATTTGCTTCCTGACGAGTTTTGGCTTGTTTCTGTCTGAACCTGTACTCATGGTAACTGCACAGGTCTTCAGCGAATGTGCTGGCATGTGTGTGTACACACTTATGTGCACACAGTGACTCCCCAGGATGGGACTGCATGTGGGCCGCGGCAGGCCAACATTGTCTTCCTCATGTGGCTCCCTTGCCAGGGCTCTCTAGCTTTCCCTGGAAGGATGAGCACCATAGTTTGAGGAATGAGAGATCTATTTCCAAAGCAATTAAAGGCTTGGCAGAGATGGTCAACCAGCGTGCCCACTGATATAAGTTGGGTTGGAGGGCCCATATCACTCACTCCTTATCTTTTCTCAGGGTCCCTAAATAGCCATTCAGTATGAAACTGTGACCCACTCTGCCTGATACCACTGCAACATGCTCCTTTGAAAGATGATTAAGAAATTATTAAAAAGTATTTTTAAACTGTTACTTTAACAAGAGAGAGGTTAGAGCCTTTTACATAGCAAAGTGGGTACCTATTCATACATTTCTGTGTGAGTTTTAGCTTCTTCTTTACTGGAACTACTCAGCTTCCAGGTGCCTGAACACTCAATGTAACTATAAGCAGTGCATCTTGGGCTGAAGTTTTGTTGTCAGTGAAATGTGATGAAATCTGCCTGTTGCCAAGATCCTCCTAAGAGATCTCTTCCATTTGTGCTGGTTGACATCATAAGTAGTTTGCAAAAGAAATAAGTATATTCCACCTGATGAAATCAGCTGCTGATTCTGTATTTGCATTTGACCTTATTGAATTGCTTGAGTTTTCACGTTGTGACCTTCTCACATGTTAACTGGCAGAACTTGAGCAGCCATCTTGGCAGACATACAGTATCTTCTAAGGCAGGAGACAAAGGGGTTTTTCATCCATTATTAATTGATGTTACTCTTTTCAGCAGACCAAACATGATTCTACTGTACAGCTGCCAAAATTGTTCCAGACCCCAAAAGAACAAGTCATTCTTTCACAAGTGTTTCTTATTATTTACCTAACTTAGCAAACGTTTCCTTTCGTTTTTCAGCTCCTTTGGGGATGGGGGGAGGACTAATCATTTATATATGAATTGGTATACGCCAACTGAATATTTTTGATGAACAACACTTCCAGCCATTTTAGTAACTCCAGGAAATGGTCTTATTCCAAGAGTGTTGAGAGGTTTACCAAAAGAGTGAGCGAGCCTCAGCACTATTCTGCTTCATCCCCGAGATGTGATCACAGGCTAGAATCAAGTGTCTCGCAAGGTCTCCCCCGGGGGTCCTACAGTTAGTATCAGAAATTTGATTTTTGTTTCCTCCTTTGACCCTCGCTTCCCCTTACTCACATCCCTGTGATTTATAGGTATCCAACTGGTTTGGCAACAAACGAATCAGGTACAAGAAGAATATCGGCAAGTTTCAGGAAGAAGCCAACCTCTATGCTGCAAAGACAGCTGTGACAGCCGCGCACGCAGTGGCCGCAGCCGTGCAGAACAACCAGACCAACTCGCCCACCACGCCGAATTCTGGTGCGTACGGGTGCTCACTTGCTCCTCGGCTCAGGAAGCCTGAGGCCACATAGCTCTGTCTCACGGGCCAGGACACAAGAGCCATACTGAGGACACAGTGAACTCATAAGAAAGATTTCTATTAAAATGCAGGCTTGTTCCTGGAATCAGTGAATGAGTGGATGACCAGAGGGAGTGCCACTCACTACCAGTAGATCCTAGAACTTTCACACTTAGAAGTGGTTTTTAATAGAGCAATGAGACCCAGTGCTATCCCTAATGATTATTTTAACTATATTTAACTATATATATTTAACTATATATATTAACTGTATATATATTTAACTATATTGTTCCATGTGTCATTTTAAAATCCGTAGTGGTCTGTCAGAGATCAAGTGAAATAGCAGAAGTGGGAAATTGACCTGTTGCTGTGAGTAGTGAGGCGGGAATGCTGGGGTTAGTACCTCAGTGCTTTCTCCCTGATGTGGCTGCAGGCTCTAGTCTGCGGTCCTTACATCTCCTCAGTACCTGTGCTGACTTGGTAGGCTCAGCACGTGATTAGCTGATCAGGACGTGGTTAGCTGTGAGAGATATGGTAGTTAGTACATGGATGCAGTATCTTGGCTCCTTATACAATACATTTTGGCCAAATTTTTTGTGGCATTTTTGATGGAGTTGGAAACATGTTAAAATTACAGGAACTTGAGTAGCAACGAAAGATGTGCAGCTAGCCCAAACAGATGGGCTTAAGAAGCAATTCAAGGGGCTTTTCTAAGGAGATAATTTAAATATAATCTTTAGAAATTCAGAAAGGGAGGGTTTTTTGTTTGTTTTGATGTCTTCTTTTTCCCTCCATCCCACCCCCCGCCCCAAGTTCTTTTTAATGGAACATGGAAACTGATGAAAGTTAGGCAGAGTGGATGGCTAAGAAAGAGCTTCAGGGACTTCCTGGTGGGCTAGTGGTTAAGATTCTGACCTTCCACTCCAGGGGGCACAGGTCAGCCTCTGGTTGGGGAACTAAGATCCCACATGCTTGGTGTGGCTAAGGAAATAGTAAATACATTTTTTTAAATGAAAATAATAAAAGTCTGGAGGAATTTTTTTTTAAAGCTTCAGAAAAATGTTTCTTCTTTGGTTAATTGTCCACCGTGACAGCTAATGATGGTGAGGAGCTCACTTAATGACCAAGTCCTGGAGATAAATGAAAACAAGGGGGTAGTTCCAAGCCAGCTGCTGGGTGTTTCTCTGCTTTGATTCTTCCTTTGTTTCATAGTTGGGTTTCCCCATCACTAAGACTTTTCTAGATGCAAAATGAATCACAGGACCTCACTCCTTGCAGTTATTCTCCATCCTCTTAGATCTAGAAATGCTGTATGTTGTACACAGACTTTCCCTTCTTTACCTCTTCTCCTTTCCCTGCCTCTGGGTCTTTGAGGATTATGTGTGTAGCTCTCTGTTATTCAGCTACTTAACTCTTTCCTTTCCAGGTTCTTCTGGTTCTTTTAACCTCCCAAATTCTGGGGACATGTTCATGAACATGCAGAGTCTGAATGGGGATTCTTACCAAGGGTCCCAAGTCGGAGCCAATGTGCAATCACAGGTAGGAGAAATGCCCCAGCTGGGGCCTTTCTAGCAGGGTAGGGTTTGGGCTCAAAACTCCTTCCTCTCGCCCCACGGAAGTGGTCTGCACATCGTGCAGAGCCTGAGCTGGGTGCTTCCAGACGTGACCCATCTGCCCCACCATTTAATTGAATGAGAAGTCAAGTGAACAGTGACTTTGGATGATTCAAACCTGATACACTTTGTGAATGCATTCGGCTCTGGCTTGAGCTCATGGAGGGGGTTGGGTGCATCTAGCTTCTGTAACAATATAGAACAGAAAAATTGTGTGTGCCAGTGTGTGTATGGTTCTAAAACATATTACTCTGTTTCATTTCTGTATTTTCTTAAAGTCAGAATACAGAAACATGAATTCTTAAAGTATATTCCAGGTTCAGCTGTTTTTCTTATCCTCTTAATGGAAAACAACTACTTGTTTTTATGCATATTTCAGGGGGGTGTGAGAGAGAGTGAGCACTAGTATATATATTTATAAGTATTCACCCACAGTCACACACATTTGGTTGGTGTAGATGAAAAGTTTGCATTGCCATGAAGCTGTTATTGTTTAACTGGCATGAAAAACAGATGTATGAGTTTAAATATGCAAGGAATTGTTGAAATTCTGCCAGTCACATTTGATTGATAAATTTGTCTCTCATTCAAGATGCTAAACCCTCGTGGCACACATAATTCAAATTGTTTCCTTTTGTAAGTGATGATGTTTTAATAGTTTGGGGATGATGAATTTTGTTTTGTCTCACTTCTAGGTGGATACCCTCCGTCATGTTATCAATCAGACGGGAGGCTACAGTGATGGCCTTGGAGGAAATTCACTGTACAGTCCACATAATTTAAATGTGAGTACTCTGGGGAGCAAGACTTGAAGAGCTGTAGGAACAGTGTCAGGTAAACAGTGACTGATAAATAAATTAATGGCCGTTTGACTTGGCTTCTCATCTTTCTGGCGCGTGGGGGAAGGCAGCAGCTTTCCTGTACTTTTATGAGCCCAAACACTGATGTTACCTTCATGCCATTAGAAGCCCTCACAGAGGCCCAGGGTGGCTGGCCTTCTGTCATCAAGAGAGACTTAAGCATCAGCCCATTAAGATGCCATCTTCTGCTGGCTGTGCTGTGTTCCAGGGAGATGGTGAAAACAGGTCATTTATCTTAGACTCCAGCAGTGGGGAAAATTCCCAAACACAGCTCAGGTGAAGGGGATGAGGGCCCCAAGCAGGCTGACACACCAAGCTAAACAAAGATTCCTGTTCTTAAGAGCAACTGGGGGGGAATGGAACATGCTCAGCCTTTTTAATGGCCTCTCAGTTATCAGGTATGGAGGGAATAATTTAAACTTTTGTAACCAATTGACTAAAACTTTACTTTTCCCTCCCACCCTGACATGGATGGAAAATAACAAACAAAGCACCTGAAAGAGTTGATGGGTGTGTTGGGGGGGAGATTGGGTCCCCAGGGTAGAGAGGTAGACAGAATGTAGGATTTCAGACTAGGGAGGAAATGAACTGCCCAACACATAGAGTCAGAAAGAAAATAGATAAAATTCTCCTCTTTTAGGGCCTAGCTTACTCTGAGAGTAAATATTAATGATTTAAAAAGTGATTGAGGATGTTCAATTGTAAAAGGAAAAAAGGACCATTAAATACTCAAATCTTTTACATTGGAAATGTCAAATCTTTCTTTTTGGGTTTATAAATAACTCATAATAACCCACAACAAACCATATAAAAAGCCTTTTAGTTGCATTTCTCCTTTTTCATTTAAGTGTTTTGAAATGCTTCAGAGAATGTGCGATATCCTTATCAACATGATAAAATATGAAACTGTGATTGCCTGCAGCATTTTACAGACATGAATTCCATCTTCGCTGATGAGGCTTGATAAGGCGCTGTTGTATAATACAGTGCATAATCTCAAACCACCAGAGTAAGGATTAATTTATTTTGAAAAAAAGAATGCTTGCTGACAACCTCTCCTCCAGCTGCCACGCTGGGTAAAAATATTGTACATTTGTTGTTTATAAATTTGGATAAAAGAGGAATGATGTTTACTTCAGATGGAATATCTTTAGACTTGTATCTGCGTAAGAGTTTTTCTTTTTCTAAGTAGATTTTCATACCTGAGGGGTGAAAGCAGCTTACCTTTGAGATAGAAAAGAGGATTTCTTCACGTCCACACACACATGTGCTTGTCAGCATCCAACCTACACAGCTAAGGCTTTGAAAATAAACGGCCATAGCTTTATTTATTTATCTTCCTAACCTGGATTGAATGCACCTCCAGCCTGGAAAACCCGTTTGCCTTCGACTCTGGTCAGCTCTGTGAGGTAGTTTGGTTCTTCTCTCTACCCTCTCCTCCCCATTTCTCTGTGGACCTGCAGGGAGGAAAGGTGCTTTATGTGCAGGGCCCTGCATTTAATCTGAAGACTTAAGGGTTCCCTACGAACAACATGTTGGGAGAAGGAGAAATTCCCAGCCCGGGGCTGGGTGAGGAATCTAGACAGAGTTCTTAGCCTAGCGGCATAGGCCTAAAAAGAAGACGTTTTGGGTGGACTCGCGAAACAAGTTACAGGTGGATGTGTGGGAGGCAGGAGGAGACCCCCCGGCCTGCACCCCGGCTGGTGCAGGGGCTCTGGGCCTGGGGCCGTGCAGCAGGAGGCCGGCCTGTGCCGCAGGCTCTGGGTGTCAGCCAGCCCCCCTCGCCGTCTCTCCAGAAAGGCCCGCCCGTCACTCCCACTCAGTGTTCCCCAGCTCACCAGTCCAGCACCTCCCTCTTCTTGACTGACATAAAAATATGTAGCGACAAGCTGTCTGCCACAGCAGAAATCTGATCAGACATTGATTTCAGCAATTGCCTCTATAGGCCGAGACATAAGGCAAATTTGTTTCTGAGCACTGTTACTGCCAGTGCAGGTCTGAGGCAGGAAGGGCCGGCGGCCTGTGAGGAGCACTAGCAACAGCCCGAGTAGGAGCCCCACTTACAGATAATTGGAATCCGGATTTGAATAGTGTGTGCGCCCCAACAGTTCATGCATTTTCATTCTACATGATCCTATTTGGAAGGAAATTCTGGCCTTCATTTTCCAAGGGTTATAGGAGCTGGCTGTCAGGCATGTATAGAAAAAGGTTGGGGGGGACTTCTTCTCTATGGAAACGAGGATTAAGCCGGGTTGAGGCTTGTATTTGTGGAGCTCGAGGTCTTGCCAAAGCATTGCATTGAGCTTCTCCACTGCTCCCTTCTTATAAGTTTTTTTAATTTTTTTTGGAGTCACTTGATTTTTACCAGCAAATCAAAGACCGAGTGAGGTGCCAGCTTCAGACCAGCTGAAGCCCTCCTTCAGCGTGCTGACTTATTGCCAAGTCTTTACTTGGTAGGATGGATTTGTTTTACATGCATTTAATCCCACTTTAACACATGCTTCAAACTCCTGCCAAAGTGGGTTTAGAAAATACATTTTGCTAATGCATCTTTGCTCTCATGTTGTCATCAGGGTATTTTCAGTCGGGGAGTAGAATTAATATGGAGACGTGCACCAATGAACTGTGCTTCTCCTTTCAGGCTAATGGAGGCTGGCAGGACGCAACAACTCCATCTTCTGTGACTTCTCCTACCGAAGGCCCAGGAAGTGTGCACTCCGATACCTCTAACTAATCTCCGGCAACACTTTTCCCTGAGCTGACATGCCTTGATCCGTGCATTCAGAGCAATAGGAGGAAAAGGAAAGCGCTTTTTGTAGCCCACCATCTACAGCTTTACTGTAAAACCTTGTCTTATTAGAGAACTTGGTAAATCTGTTTTTTAAGGAATCATAATCATTTGTATTTATACTTAAAAAACACACAATGTTAAAAAAGCACTTTATCCAATTAGGCCAAGGTTTAACATTGTTGACAGTCCTGTAGCTATTTTATCATAATTTATTATCAATATTTTACATGAATGGTTTCTCACTTGCCAATTACTTGGCCTTAAGGGTAAAAAAGTACCATATATGCTAAACCTCAATCGTTAAAGCAGATACAAAGACTCACCTCACCTAAATTGAACTTCTTGCATATTTCCATCGCAGACTTGGATTGTCCTTCTTTCATATCACTAATGGAGTTGGAATAAAGGAGCTGTTTGGCTAACTGTTAATGATGGTTGTGTTTGAGAATCTTCCTCGTCACACTTGTGTTTCGATTTCTTATGTTACGATTAGATCAGAGACCGGTAGCATCTTTTCTCTCTCTGAAAGCACCGGTGCCCAGAGTCTGCTCGGTAATGACATTATGGATCCAGATTGTTTTGAGAGATGAAGATCCTTGCTGCTGATACAGGTGACCACGAGATCCGTCTGGGGGTTTTATATGGTGTGCGCTGGGTGCTGCACAGACTTGTCAAGGTTTGCTACGTCCTCTGGGCATCCACACAAAGGCCCTGCTCTCTGGAGTGTTGTATATAGTGTAGCAAAAGAGTATTTATACATCTCACCAATCAAAACACAGCTTTATTACCTCATGCGAACTCATACGAACCAATAGAATTTCAACATGTTCTGTAGCTTAGAGTGCTCACTTACTACCTCTGAACAATACTCACGCTGTAGTTTGTCTCTTTCTTATCTTTTTGCATCTTGTAATTAACTCTTTGTTTCTCTTCATAAAATGTAATGTACATTGTAATCTTTTAAAAGAAAAATCAGGGTTGCATTTGCAACTTTTAAAAAACCGAGAGTGGAAACATTGGGTCTTAAATTAACACAGGATCAGTAAAACTATTGTAAATACTGAGAAGCATTTTGAATGTTCTTCATCTTGTTACTAATCCATGCAAAAAAGAAAAAGAAAAAAAAAAGCGATGACTAATTGTGATGCATTCAGATTTCAGTATTCAGTACTGTATATTTCACCCTGTGTAATAGGGCCCCCTCTCCTTTCTCTTTTTGTATTGTATGCGATTCTGAAACTGATTGAGTCATGAAAATAATTTGTGGCGGTGATTCTAATGTATTAAAAAACGTTTCGTGTTCCTTTCTAACTGGATTACGCCCTGGATTGAAAAAGTCTTCCTCGTGGTAGTTATATGTAGTTTCAAACATGAATAAACTTTTTGCTTTCATGATTAAATGTTGATGCAAATTTCTTACCCCACCACGTGAGTCAGTCTGTGCAGGCTGATGAGAAAACCCTCCTAGAAGCCTGAGCATATAAATGCGTAACCTGTTAGAGGGACTCGGAGACGAGTCCACATGAGGCTGGAGTGGCTGACCACACTCTGCAGGCTCTAGGTCTGCTGCCAGACCACTGTGAGGTGTCCTCACTTGACACTTACACTCTAAGATTACCACAAGGAAAATACCGTCCCCGTTTCACAGATTAGGAAACTGCAGTTCATAAAAGTTAAACAGATGCCACAAAGTCAAAAGCCAACAAGGGCCACGCTTGGAGCCCAGGTCTGTGTGTATTCTTGTAGCTCACTCTCTCCTGACCTAATGATGCATCCGGCACGTGCTGGATGCAAAGACCGATTTGGTAATTTTTTTAATATTTATTTTTATTTATTTATTGGGCTGCTTGGGGCCTTGGGGCACACAGTATCTCTTTTCATGTGTGTGTGGCGCAAGGACACAAGTTGTGATGCATGAGCTCAGTTGCTCCATGGCGTGTAGGATCTTAGTTCCCTGGCTGGGAATCAAACCTGCATCCCTGTATTGCAGGTGAATTCTTAATCACTAGATCACCAGGGAAGTCTCCTGTTTGGTCATTTTTAAATAAATAATCAGTCTTGTCACATTGACTTCTTTGCTGTCATAACTTCTGTGAGATACCAGTTTCGAACAAAGGAAAGTTTGTCCAAAAAGAGTGAGCTTCAGACAAAAACCACAACTTCTCTTAGCATAGCTTTGAAAACTAAACTGATAAGATGTAAGACCAACTAGAAATCCTTTAGCTGGATTAAACATTGTTTTGTTCACATTGTCAGAAACTCTATGTATTTACATGTACATCTGTCGTTAATATCTAAAGCTTTGTAATAAAAGAAGTCGATAGCAGGTAATTGGCCTGTTTACTATATCTCGAGGAAATCGACTCACAGGAAATCAGATTAATGTTAATCAGTTGCAGCAAATTGTCTCTGATAAATACAACTGTTTTACTATTTCAGTTGGTCGAGCCAGGCAAAGCAAGGTCTAGGGCCACCATTCCCATTAATCTTGAGGCAGTTACACTGGGAGAGTAAACTTTATAAAATAGATTGCCCTCAAAGCTGTCCTCCCTCACGCAGGCTCTCCGCCTGCCTGTAGGAATCTCTCCCCTGGCTAAGCAGTTATTTGCATGATTCAATTAGCTTATGGGTCAGCCTTTCTTATCTTTGTACATAAAACAATCGCTACGCTGTGTGGTTTTGCAAAAATATCCTGTGGAAACCAGACACACATGCACACACAAATACATCTTCTTTAAAGTCTAGAAACACACGTTTCCTAAGAACCCCCTCAGGTCTCTCAGGCTAGCCTAGTGAGAAAAGCACATTGCGGTGTTGGAGATTCACATGATGACTGAGGAGGCAAGGATATGAGTCTTCATTCTGGGGAGGCCTCAGTGAAAACAGCAATTGCCTTCCTAGAAGCTAGTTTCGGAGGCACTTGTACATAACTCCCTCTCTGCTCTTCAGTACCCCTCTAGCAGAGGCCAGAAGCACCCTGGCTTCATAGATAAGGAAATGGGGGCAAGTCTTGGGCCCCAAGGCTCTTAGGTCTCCCTCCAAATTGGGTGAAATGTATTGATCTGATAGATTTCTCCAGGTACTTTTTCTGGGGTAAGAAAGGGGTTAGGCTGTCGATCCAGAGCACAGTAAAATCAGGCCCCTGCCCTCAAGGGGCCAAGATCCTGGACCTAGCCCTTGCTCAGAAAGCAGACAGGGTGCTGGAGAGACTGGTAGGCGTCTGAACCCCAAGACAGGAGAAGTGAGGACCCCACAACCCATTCACAAGTTCAAAGAACACAGCAGCAGGAAACCACCAGAAGCACCCCATTGCAGGTTAGGGGGCCTGTCCACGCATCCAGTTAGATGCACAAGGGTACATGGGGGCTTCTATGACACGACGTGTACTTTTGTTACCGACACTGTGTACTTGCGTCCACTTGCCAACACACAGTAAAGCCAATCGACTGACACTGGGTTGTGGGGAAAGGAAAGGACACCGTTTATTGCAGGGCGCCAAGCAAGGATCTCAGGACAGCAAGTGCTCAAAAAGCCTGAACTCCCTGATGGGTTTCAGCGAAGCATTTTTAAAGACCAGTTTGGGGGGGGGGGGTGTCCCAGGGTGAGAGATCAACTCCCACACAATTCTCTGGCTGATGGTAACAGGGCGGTGCCACAGGGGTTAACGTTATCAACCCTTAGGCGCCAGAAGGTCTGGGGGCTGCGGGCTACGCGCTCGAGATCATCAGGTAGTTAATTTCTTCCATTTGGTGGTGGTTTTAGCGCCTGCGAAACAGTTCAGGAAGTGTGCCTCAGACACTATTATCCAGGGCCTTTGGAGAGGAGCTGCAGCAGAGGCTACAGGGAGGGGGTCTGTCCCAGGAAGACCCCGCAGTATCCTGCTCCATTATACTTTCAGGAATTTCTGGAGCCTGTGTCTGAGGAGCTATGCTGGACAGGAGGTGCGCGGGTGGCGTGGACGCCTCTAAGGACAGTGGACCGGGTGGGCTTGCCAACTGGCTTAGAACTTCTCTGTAGTGCTGACTGGCATCGGTCTGGTGCCAGTACCGGGCAGAAGCCAGGGAGGGCAGGGCAGGGCTGGAGAGCCCCCTCCAGCTCCTTACTGAGTAGGGGAGGTGGCAGCGGGCTAAGTCTCCCAGACGGGGAGGTGTTTGTGGTGTAAGATACACGTTGGTGCAGAGGGAAAGGGACCTTCCCCGCCCGGGCTGACAGCTGCAGTTCACCAGCATCTCCGCCAGGTAAATTCTATACTTGGCATCTCCCCTTGGAGTCCCATGTTGTGGGTGCTATCTGCCCATTTTCAGATGGGTGATTTGAAGCTCAAAGACGTGACGTCACCTGTCCAAGTTTTCCCACAGAGCTGGTATATGCCCCTCGGAGGCCCCTGTGACACTTTCAGTGGCCACTTGGAGTGGGACAGAGAGAGGCCCCTGTGAGCTTGCAGGGGAGAAAAGGAAGGTCCTTGCTGGGGCGACGTGACCAGGGGAACCATCCCCCACCCCAAATTCCTTAGAGCTTTCAGCCCCCTGCCCTGTCTCGTCGCCTGGGCCGCTGAGGACGTGCGTCCTGTGGACGGATGGGAGGTGTGGCAGAGACAGCTCAGGACGAGGGACAAGGAAGACCCTCTGCTTGGCGGGCCCGGGCCTGGCACCGTAGCTAAAGGAGGCGGACAGTGGGAACGATAGCTGTCCCAGTGCGTGTCGTCGCCGTGCACAAGGACCTGTGCCCCGCGGGGGCCTGTCCAGGCCGCGTGCCGCTCGGCCCTGGCCCCTGGGCCCTCAGCCCACTGCCCACGTGCCCCTCCCCCCGTGTGGGAGCAGGTCCCACCCCCAGGCACAGATTTGGTTTTTGTTCTTTGTTTAAAGATGGACCATTTTATTCAGTGATTTTTGACTGCACTGGGCCTTCATTGCTGCGCACAGGCTCTCTCTACTTGTGAGTGGCGGCTACTCTTCCTTGCACGGGCTTCTCACTGCAGAGGCTTCTCTTTTTGCAGCGCACGGGCTCAGGTGTGTGGACTCAGTAGCTGTGGCTCCCCGATGCTAGGCTGTCATTGCGGTGCACGGGCTTAGCTGGCCCACGGCCTGTGGGATCTTCCCTGACCAGGGATAGCACCCGTGTTCCCTGCATTGGCAGGCAGACTCTTAACCCCTGGGCCACCAGGGAAGTCCCCCAGGCGCAGGTTTGAATCCTGACTCTGCCTCATCCCGGCTGTGTGACCTCGGGTGAGGGACTGAACCTCCCTGAGCCTGGGTTTCCTCACTCTCCTTGGAACTGTGCTTCTGTACCCATCTCTCTGGTGAACACCTGTCCTTTGAGTCTGGGCCCAGGCGACCATGTCCTCCCATGGAACCAGGCCCTTCCTCCTCCCTTGGGTACCACTTTATCACCACTCCAGGACATCCGAGGAGGAGGAGGTTCAGGAAGACCAGGCAGGAGTGAGCCAGGGGGGTGGGGAGTAGAGGCCAGAGGAGGAGGACCAGGCAAGGGGAAGGGCCTGGGTGCAGGCCAGCGGGGAGTGGTGAGCAGAAAGGTCATGGGTGCTAACGTGGATGCTTGTTCCTCCGTCCCAGGCTCTCTCCAAATACAGTGACCTCGGGAGAAAGGTTCTAGCATTCTCTCCATTTTACAGATGGGAAAACTGAAGCTACTTGGCCAGACACACACAGAGATGGAATATGAGTCTGATGGGATATGTGTATGCTAAGTTGCTCAGTCGGGTCTGACTCTATGTGACCACATGGACTGTAGCCCTCCAGGCTCCTCTGTCCATGGGATTCTCCAGGCAAGAAAACTGGAGTGGGTTGCCATGCCCTCCTTGAGGGAATTTTCCCAACCCAGGGATCGAGCTCGTATCTCTCATGTCTCCTGCATTGACAGGCAGGTTCTTTATGAGACTGTGGGAAAACCCACATTTCCCACTGTTTGTGTCTGACTGTCTCAGTGTCTCTTTTCTTGTCATGCTGGACAGGCTCGGAGGTGGGACCTGAGAAGGGGATGGGTACCAGCCTTTCCCCTCAACACAGAGCCATCGGCTCTTCTCCCCAGGCGCCTGGGGCCCCAGGACCCCCTCTGGAGGTGCCATGTCCACAGGCACTTCAGGCCAAGGAATGGCCTGCAGCATGTCCCTGCTGGGCCTGGGGCCCCGCCCCGTGCACAGGGAGCCCACCTCCCCGCGGTCTTGATCACTCAGCTGGTCCAGACTCAGCCGGTGTTCATGGAGCCTCCTTCCAGCTGAGCCCCATTAGGGGCTTTGCCGGGAGTCACCACCCCCCAGCCGAGCAGGTACTGGCCTCACCACAGAGACGAAAACAGACGCCCAGGGCTCTGTGTGGCCCTGCGGAGAGGAACGCACCGTGGCTTAGCACTCATGAACGGGGGCTCCGGGTGAGACCCCCATGGGGGGTCCCGGCTCTGCTTCGCACCTGCTGTGTGTCCTCGCGCAAGTTCTGTAAGCTCTCTGAGCCTGTTTCCTTTGCTGTCAGACACTTGCCTCCCAGCATCGTAGGGAGGATCAAGCAAGTTGGTACCAGTGCAGGGTACTGCGTGTTGCAGGGGCTGAAGCCGGCTGCTCTCACTGTCTGTTAGCCCACAGCTTGCCTTGTGCTGATCATTTGCACTTGAATTCCAGCTTGTGTCCCCTTTCACTCGCTTATTAGCAAAACCCTGTTCTGCCACCAGGCTGGCTCATCGCTTTCCAATCAGCATGAGGTGGTGTGAAGAGTCAGGCTGAGTTCTGCCACTTTCCAGCTTTGTGTGACTGTGGGCATGTCACCACTCTCTCTGTGTGACCTCAGTTTCCTCATCTGTGAAATGGGGAGAATTTGTTCCTACCTTCTTGGTAGGGATGTTGTAACGATTAATGAGTCACACTCACAGTGCCTGGCCTGTGGGGTGGGGTGGGTTCCCTTCTCGTTGCTGTTATTGTTACACGGTGCTCCAGTTTGTAGGGGAATGCCTGGTCATCTCTGCCTCCTCTGGCTAGAATGATCAGTTCCGGTCAGCAGAGAAATGGCCAGGGGATGTCACCTGCTTAGTGAGGATCCTGGGGGAGATTTGGCCTCTTCAATCCACCTACTCTGGCCCGCTCACTCCCAGCCCTCAAGACTGGACTCAGACCTTGGCCTCACCTCTCACCACCATCACAGGAGATAATAAAAGGCTGATTCTTTTTTCCTGGTAAAATTTCAGCAGAAAGTGTACGCATCATTAAATATGGAAATCCAGAATTTTATTAGCAATCTGCTAGATCTGAACTGACGCCAATTAAACAAAAAAGATATCATTTATAAAAAGGCAGAGTTCAACTTGTATTAAATATGAAATGCAATTTTCTCCTGGTTTTGATTTATTACTGGTGGTCCATTGTTCAAAGAAGCATGTTATATTTCAATAGAGAAATATTGTTTATTCATTAATATTTTAAAACGGGCTTATTGCTGTGCATGGCTCTCACCGAATGAAACTTATGATTTAAAACATGAATTAATAAACACATTTGAAAGTGTTAGACGAGATCACAACCTCTCATTTTTCATTTTCCTGGGAGCATATTAAATTTTTATAATTCTGCATCTACAGTTTTTTCTTTTAAATAAAGATGCAGATTCCGAATTACTCTGCTAATTTCAGGTAACCAGGAGCGAAAAGCAATATCGTGGGGACCCATGTAAGGATCACAGAATCCCCAAGAAGACACTCAGGTTTATTTTTGTAATATTCATAAATCAAAATAAATGAGCTTTGTGCCGGAGGCAGCATTCACGTGTGTGAGGATGCTGGCTGGGCTGGGTGCGTGCTTTGGGACTGTCTGTGTGTGCAGGTGGGCTTGAAGTGTCCACGGTCACAGGCACACATGTGTGTGCTTAGATTTGTGTGTCCACCGAAACACATGCATGGCAGCCTAGATTTTTGAGTATGGGCAGTCTCAATGCATCGCAATTGTTCGTTTGGATGGTCACCCAGTCTTGATTGAGCACCTACTGTGTGCCAGGCGCCAGGCTGGTTACTGAGGGGGAGATGGTTACAGGGTGAAATCCCTGCTTTCGCCTTCCACCCACCTGCCTGCACAATCTCCACACCAGGGGCTGGGTTTACCGAGTTCCTCACAGTTCCCCCAGCACCAAAAATGATGCCTCCTGATGGGGAAGTCTTGGGAAATATGGGTGGATGTGCGGGCGAACCGAAAGTTTGGGAAGGGAGAGGCGTTCACAGGCGAGGCAGGAAAGGGCTTCTATGAAGATGATGTGAGTTCAGCCAGGAGGAAGCCACAGATGGGATGGGGGACCCTGGGAGGTGTGGAAGGCTTTCCCTGATAGCTTGGTTGGTAAAGAATTGGCCTGCAGTGCAGGAGACCCTGGTTTGATTCGTCGGGAAGATGCGCTGGAGAACGGATAGGCTACCCACTCCAGTATTCTTGGGCTTGCCTGGTGGCTTGGCTGGTAAAGAATCCGCCCGCAATGCGGGAGACCTGAGTTCAATTCCTGGGTTGGGAAGATCCCCTGGAGAAGGGAAAGGCTACTGACTCCAGTATTCCGGCCTGGAGAATTCCATGGACTCTCTAGTTCATGGGGTGGCAAAGAGTCAGACACATGGGGGATGTGGAGGTCCAGGTAAGACAGAAAGAAGGGCGCCTCCTGAGGACAGGGAGTGACCGCCCCAGTCCGGCTGAGTCCCCCTAAACGCCCTATGGGACACGAGCTGTCGTTGCCCCATCTCACAGAGGGGAGACACTGGTCTATGAGGGAAGAAAGTTGCCTCTGGGTGGGGGCTGAGGTTCACACCTTCTCTGAAGAGGTGAGAGAGGGGAGGTAAAATCTGCCAAATAGAGTAGTGGGGTCGGGTTGCCCCAACCCATGGGGGAAGGTAGGGGTTTGGGGAGCCTTTGGGAAGCCATTTACAGAAGGCAGAACCGTGGGTGGTGAAAAAGCAACACTTTTCCCCAAGCACTGGCTCAGGAGGAACCTCGCCCAGCCTGACCTGGGAAGTAGAAGCCCAAGAGGGTCATGAAGGACCCTGGGAAAAGTGAGGCTCTATTCCCTCTGGCTCACACATGCAGGGGCTTCTACGGAGTGGACCCGCTGGCACTGGGTACACGCTTCTTTACTTTAAAAAATTACTTATTTATTTAATTTATTGGGCTGCACAGGGTCTCAGTTGAGGCACGTTGGATTTTTAGCTGTGGCATTGAAACTCTTAGTTTCGGCATGTGGGATCTAGTTCCCTGACCAGGGATCGAACCCAGGCACCCTGCATAAGAGCTCAGAGTCTTAGCCACTGGACCACCAGGGAAGTCCCTGGTACCTCTTCTCTTAGCAGCAGTTGTTTATGTCCAGTGGGTGGGGCCAGTGATATACCTTCAGCTGGGTTCAATCCTGTGCAGCCCAATAAATTAAATAAATAAGTAATTTTTAAAGTATAGAAGCGTATACCAGTGCCAGCAGGTTCACGCTGCATTGGGAGCTCGAAGTCTTAGCCATTGGACCACCAAGGAAGTCTGTGGGTATGTGCTTCTCTTGAACTTGAGTATGTGCTTCTCGTGAACTTTACTGGGCAAGGCCAAATTATTTTGGTCATACCAATTTACACTTCAAAGTCCTTGCCAACTTTTGGTATTTCAAATTTATTCCCAATCTGCTGGTTAGAAGATGATATGTCATTGTGATTTTAAGGCAAATTTCCATGCTTATTAATGAGGTTGCACAACTTTTCATGGTGTTTACTGATTAACTTGAGTTCTCTCTTCTGCAAAGTGTCTATTGAAGCTGTTTTCCATTTTTTGTTTGTCTTTTTCTTACTGATTTGTAGTGTTTTAATGAACAGTATTACAGGGCTTAATTTTAATGAGTGAAGCAATTTTTTTTCCTTTTTAGTGACTGCTTTTGTGTATGGTGTGAGGTAGGGGGTCTAGTTGTTCCAACATCACTTGCTGGAAAGTTTGTCTTTCCCCAGTGATCTGCAGTGTCACCCCCATCACCCATCAAGTGCCCACCGATGTGTATAGTTTCTGCTGCTAAACCGTATGTCTGTCTTGGAGCTGATAGCACACTGGCTTAACTCTCAGGGCTTCTGGGTTTATCTTAGGTGCTTATAGGGCAAGTTCTCCCCCCTTGTTCTATTTCAGCAATATTCTGACTATTCTTGACCCTTTATATTTCTCCATAAGTTTTAGTATCAGCTTGTCACCTGTCACAAAAAATTTCTCTTGGGATTTGGATTTGGTTCACATCAGGAGAACTGATATCTTTGAAATATTGAATCTTTGAATCCATGAGCCAAGTCTCCATTTTCATTTCTTTAGATCTTGTTTAGAGTCTGTCAATAAAGTTTTATGAGTTTCTCCACCCAAATGCTCAGGCTCCCACTCGCTTGTACTGGGCCCCTCAAATTTCTCTTTGTCTAAACTTTCTCCCTCTGAGCCACGGCCAGGGGTCTGGCCAATGAAGAGACCCATCCAGACATGGTATCACCCCTGAGAAGCCAGGTCCTCTCTCTGGGACTGTGAAATCAGGCAACATCTCTTCTCCCTCCCTCCTTCTCTCTCTTTCCCTGTCCCCTTTCCCCTGTCCTTCCTTCTTCCTCTTGGACTTTTAAAAAATTAATGGATTTGATTTTTTAAAATTTTAAGTTTTATTTATTTTTGGCTGTGTTGGGTTTTTGCTGCTGTGAGGGCTTTTCTCTAGTTGCGGCAAGCAGGGGCTCTTCTCTAGTTGCGATGTGCAGGCTTCTCATCGCGGTGGCTTCTCTTGTTGCAGAGCGCGGGCTCTAGGGTGTGTGGGCTCAGTAGTTGCAGCTCCCAGGTTCTAGGGCACAGGCTCAACAGTCGTGGCTTAGTTGCTCCACGGCATGTGGGATCTTCCCGGCCCAGGGATCGAACCTGTGTCTCCTGCATTGGCAGACAGATTCTTTACCACTGAGTCACCGAGGAATCCCTGGATTTAATTTTTTAGACCAGTTTCTACAGTAAAATTGAGCAGAATGTACAGAGAGTTCCCATATACTCCCTCTCCCCAACACACCCACAACCTCCCCCATGACCTACATCCTGAACCATAGTGGTACTTTAGTTGCAATTGGTGATACATCCTTATCACCCAAAGTTCATAGTTTATTTTAGGGCTCACTCTTGGTGGTGTGCCTTCCATGGGTTTGGACACATTGTATAATGGCATGTCTCCACACTGCACTGAATAATATCATACAGAATGGTTTCTATTTCCTGAAAAATCTGTGCTCTGCCTATTCATCCTGCCATCTTTCCTAACCCCTGGCAATCACAGATTCTTTTATGATCTCCATAGTTTTGCCTTTTCTAGGATGTTGTGTAGTTGGAATTGTATGTATATAGTATTTTCAGGTTTGGTTGACTTCTTCCGCTTAATCATATGCATTTAAGGTTCTTCCAAGTCTTTTCATGGCTTGGCACCTCTTTTCTTTTTATTTATTTATTATTGTTTTAAGCAAAGGGACATTTTATTAGCCTCATTACCGCAATGCATCCCAGGAGGGGATGATCCTCAGTACAGAGCCCACTGAGCTGCAAGCAAACTCATTTCTTTTTAGAGCTGAATAATATTCCATTGTTTGTACCACAGTTTATTTATGCATTCACCTAACGAAGAGTATCTTGGTTGCTTCCAAGTGTTGGCAATTATGAGTAAAACTGTTGTAAACATCCATGTGCCACTTTTGGTGTGGACATAAGTGCTCAACTCCTTTGAATGAATACCAAGGAGCGCAATTGCTGGGCCATAGGATAAAAGTGGGTTTAGGGTGTTTAGACTCCTGGTGGCTCAGATGGTAAAGAGTCTGCCTGCAATGCGGGAGACCTGGGTTCGATCCCTACATCGGGAAGATCCCCTGGAGAAGGAAATGGCAACCCACTCCAGTAATCTTGCCTTGAAAATCCCATGGATGGAGGAGCCTGGTAGGCTATAGTCCATGGGGTTGCAAAGAGTTGGACACGACTAAGCGACTTCACTTTCACTTTAGTGTGGTAGGAAACTGCCCAGCTGTCTTCCAAAACAGCTGTACCGTCAGCATTCCCATCAGCAATGAATGCGAGGTCCTGTTGCACTTGTCCGTGCTCTAGATTCTGGCTGTTCTAGTGAGTACATTGTGGTACCGTTTTAATTTGTGAGTCCCCAGTGCTCCATGAGGTAGACCATCTTTTGCTCCCTTGTTTGCCATCTGTATGCCTTTGGTGGGTTGTCTGCTCAGGTCTTTTGCTCATTTTTTAATCTAGTTGTTCTTTTTCTTATTGTTAAATTTTAAGAGATTTTTGTATATTTTGGATAACAGTCTTTTATCAGGTTTGGCTTTTGCAAATATTTTCTCACAATCTGTGACTTATCTTTTTGTTCTCTTGACATTGTCTTTCAGAGCAGACATTTTATTTTTTAAATTTTTTTAAAATTTATTTTTAATTGAAGGATAATTACAATATTGTGTTGGTTTCTGCCATATATCCACGTGAATCTGCCATAGGTATACATATGTCCCCTCCCTTTGAGGCCTCCCTCTCCAGAGCAGACATTGTAAATTTTAGTGAAGCCCAGTTTATCAACTATTTCTTTCATGGATCATGCCCTTGTTGTGTCTAAAAAACCCACAGAGCTGTCTGCTCGGGGGTTTCTGTTCTGGGGAGTTATGATTCTCTGTGTTCACCTGTCTGTCTCTTCAGTTTGAGAAGTGGGGGCAGCCTTGTGCCCTGTGACCGAGTTGTTGCTTTTCCAGTTTGTTCAGCTTTTTATTTGTTTGTTTGGATGAAGTGGCAATTCCTAAGCTCTTCTTCTTTTTTTTTTTTTTTGTTTGTTTCCCTAAGCTCTTTACATGCAGGATTGGAAGCAAAAAGTCCCTCCTGGCTTCCTTACTTTCTCTCAAGCGTGCATACACGCGCGCACACACACACACACACTCACTCATTTATTTATTTATTGTTGGCTGCATCATGTTGGATCTTCATCACAGCATGTGACCTGCAGAACTCCTGGGCTCCCTAGCTGTGGTGTGCAGGCTCAGTAGTTGTAGCATATGGACTTAGCTGCTCTGTGGCAAGTGGAATCTGAGTTTCCCAACCACAGATCGAACTTGCTTCCCCTGCATTGGAAGGTGGATTCTTAACCACTGGACTACCAGGGAAATCCCTCCTTTTTTTCTTTTTCTGTAAAGAGAAAACATCCTAGACATCTTCCTTTTTCTTCCTAGATACTTGGACGGTCTTTGGTGTTGGCATCCTGGTTCTCCATGGCAGAGGGGTCTTCATTTAACTGATCTCCTACAGACATGGTTTATCACAGTGCTCCATAAACAGCTTTGAACATGAATTACTGGGGACACATCTGATCATTTTTGTAGGGTACATTTGTAAAAGTGGAGTTGCTCAGTCAGATTCAGGGCATATGAATTTTAAATTAAATATTCAAATCTCCCCTAAAAGGCTAGCCTGCATTATGTCTATTTAAGGCAGTCTTGCTGTTTAGCACAGCAGAGTCGGGAAGTTAGGATATTAGAGCCATGGCTCCCGCACAGACTGCCCACTCCCCAAGTCAGCTCAGAGACTCCTCATGTCTGGAGCACACTTGCCTCACATTATTGACAAGTTTTCTGGTTCCTCCTTCACTTCAACCTGACCTGGATGGGAGTATCTTCCAAGATGTTGATTTGCTTAAAACTCAGGGCACTTTTCCTCTAACGATAACAAGTGGAGAAATAACAGCAGGCAATGACTCAGTGATGCTTCCTAATGGCCAGATTATGGGTTAAATGATTGGTGAATATCATCTCTTTGGACTTATGAGCTCCATGTTGCATTTGAGAAAACCACGCCCAGAGAACAGAAGCTTCCCGCTCAAGCTCCCCAGTCAAGATCAGTTCTGGTGAGCCCAGCTCTCAGCTGGTGAACCTAACCACTCCACCATTACACCTTCTCTGAGCTGCAGCTGTGGCCAGGGGTCAAGGATAACGACCTTGTCTCCATCATAGGATGAGGACCAGAAGAAGAAGAATCTTTGGAGCTTTCAGATGCATGTAAACATAACCAGGGGCAGGGACTGAGACCAGTGTTCAAGTTCAGTCTGGAGTTGACTATCTTCACCAGCAAGACCCCCACAGTGTGTGGTCTGGAGCTAGATGGTGGCTCAAGGGATGTTGACCTTGCAAAGCGGGGTCTCTAACACAGGCTTGCAGGGCTCATCCCAGGGGATTTCTCCTCACATCATAGCAGCCTGTGATGGGTGTGCCAAGCCTGGCGGTGGCTGTGGGATGCATGGGAGGAACACACTCTTTGGAGTCCAGCACTGCACAGTTCTGGGGCCCCCTCCTCCTCTCTGAGCCTCAGTTTCCCATCTGTAAAATGGGGATGTTCCCTCACAGGGCTGTGTGAGGGCTGGATGAGATCTTGCTTATGTGTGGCTGGACCGATGGCCTTGAACACAGTAGGTGCTCATCAATCAGCGCTTCTGGTTCAGAGTGGCCTTGGCATCCAGTCCAGGCACCTCCTTGGGGAAACACTTGTAACCGCAGGAGCAGTTAATTCTGTGTCTTGTCCAAGTGGATGGCTATTCAGAGTCCCCAAGCTGCCCTCCCCACCCCTCCCCTCTTTCCCCTCCTCACAGGTTTCTCCCCATCACCCCTCTGCCCACCTGGCCCACTGGCATCTGATTAATTTACACATTATAATGAAATGAGAGTTTTGAAGCCTTCAGTGATGGATGTAGGATCAAACAAGGACTCCTAGGATGTTTCTCCCACCCTTGATGGGTCACAAAATCAGAGCCAACATCTGACACTCTGATGACCCCTGGCACCTTCCACGGTGAGCGGCGAGCCTCTGAAGGTCTTTGTGAAGCTTGCAAGTGTGCTCCGTCTTGTGCGTGCCCCTCCGAGGATGGTGATTTCTGTGTGTCTCTGAGCAGGGGTCACTTCGGGCTGTTTGCTACGTTGCACCAGCCTGGGTGCCAGGGGGTGACCTGTGCGTTTGGCGGTTGGTTGGTCTGGGTGTGGCGCTGCCGTGCTTGGTGCACGTGTCTATCACGGGGTGTGTATAAGGGCATTTGCGGGAGTGGGAAGGCCCTTTGAGATATATTTCCTTCCTCGGTAATATTTGCCAAGCACCCACTTTGTGCCAGCTGTTTCTTCTAGGCACTGAGGATGCAGCAAAGAGCAAAATACACCCCCAGCCCCTGTTTTGGTATTGCTGGATAGAAACTCTGAGAACTGTGTGATGGATTGATTTAGGTCCCCTTGGAAGAGAGGGTGAAGTCCTAATCCCCAGAACCTGTGAATACGACCTGACTTGGAAATACGGTGGTTGCAGGTAAAATCAAGTTCAGATGAGGTCCCACTGGGTTAGGGTGGGCTCTCAATCCTATGTGACTATGTCCTGAAAAGAAAACAAAGATACACAGGTACAAGGAGAAGGGCATGTAAAGACCAAGAAGAGGACCAATCACCAGAGGAGATTGCAGTGATGTGTCTACAAGCTGAGGGATGCTGAGTCCTGCCAGTCACCAACAGAAGCTCAGAAGACGCACCATCACCATCCTTTTGTCATTACCATCACTACCACCACCATCACCACCGTCCTCACCATAATCAACACCATCATCACTACCACCATCACTATCATTTCCACTATCACCATCATCACCACCACCTCCACCATCACCATCCTTACCATCATTAGTACTCACCACCATCCTTACCATCACCACCACCATCACCATCATCACCATCACCACCATCACCATCCTTACCATCATTAGTAGTCACCACCATCCTCACCATCACCACCACCATCACCATCATCACCATCACCACCATCACCATCCTTACCGTCATTAGTAATTACCATCATCCTCACCATCACCATCACCACCACCATCACCATCATCACCATGACCACCACTGCCATCCTTACCATCATTAGTAGTCACCACCATCCTCACCATCACCATCCTTACTATACCCAATATTCTCACCAACCTCACCACTACCACCATCATTCCTCATCACCACTTCCTCATCTGTGAAAAGGGCACAGTGGTGTCACCCTCACAGGTGTACTGGAGGATTAGATGAGATCCCCATGGGAGAGAGCCTGGCATTAGCTGGCTTGCCACCTGGGCTGGTTCATTCATTAATGTGTGCGTTCTTTCAGGACCTACTTGCCAGAAGCTCCTCTGTGTCAGGAACCGGGAACGGGGCAGCCTGGCCCCTCTCTGCAGCATTCTCCCCATCGCCCCCCGGAGCCACTAGAACAGGCCAGCCTGGTGCTGGCCTGGTTCCCCTGGGTCCCTGCCTCTGTGTCGGTGCAGGGGGTCCACCCGTTGTGTCCCTCCCTCTATCCACTCACTTCCAGCCTTGGTTTCCTGGCTTTGCTGCTGTTGCTGAACCCTCACTGACACCAGAGGAAAAGGCAGGGGCTACAAGACCTATCTCCTGCGTTTACTGAAAATTCATCTTCCAGTCTGTGAAACTCATAGAAATGGGGTTTCCATTTTCCCTTTGAATTGTGGATCAAGAGGAAAAAAATGAGGCTGATATGTATTTTCTCTGTCAAAGCATCATTCACTCTGAGGTCGACAGCTGGGGTGGTTATTATTAGGAGGGGTGTTTGCTGCCAGGTCACTGTCAAAGTGATCTCATGTCCACACAGAGAGGGGTGAGAATGGGTTGGCCAGACAGGGATATGGGAGGAGGAATGGGCCCCAGTATTAGGAAAACCGAGGCTCAGAGAGGCCAAGGCTATGGTTCAGCAATTAGCGCATCATGAACTTGAACCCAGTGCAGGGAAAAAACTTTCAGATGGGGCCTTGCTCAAGTCTCACAATTAACCACAGTTCTGACAGCAGCTGTGTATTCCTGGCGGCTCCCTGTGGGCTGGCCTTGAGCTTGGCCACACAAGCGTGGCTTAAATTCTATTGAACTCCAAGGATTGGGAATTCCATGATTTCCATTTCATAGATCAGGAATCTGAGACTTACTCACTCCTCTCATGCCTGGGTTGCAGGGGTGAGAGAGCAGAGTCCTGGAGCCCTGTTTAGTGGTAGGTGAACCTGGCTCTCCAGGGACCCCCCATCCCATGGGACCTTCTTCCTGCCCAGGTAGAAGGGTGGTTCTGGAGCCAGACTCTGAGTCCAGTGGGGAAGCTGGAGGGTGGGGGTTCCTGGGAATCAGGCCCAGGAGGGGCATTCTGGGTCTGGCTCTGTCCTGCCGGTGGCTCCCTGCACAGCCTCATGCAGTCCCTGGCCCCCTCCAAGCCCCAGGGGGAGCCGAGAAGGAGGGTCACGTTCCTCCTGGGGCCTATGGGAGCCATGGAGGTTATGGGCAGGGGAATGACACAGCCTGGAGGACTCGGAGGGTCAGGGGATGAGGGGGCAGAGAGGGGAGAACGAAGGCTGGAGGCTTCCTTGGCCCTGGAGAGAAAGAGTGAGGTCTCAGGCAGTGGTGGTCAGTGGGAAGGAAGGGAGACAGTTGGTAGCAATGTGGGGACTGGGTTCTCAGACTTGACTGCGTGTTGGAACCACCTGACAATTCTGAGTCAGTGGGTCCGGGGTGATGCCTGGGCATTGGATCTTCCCTGACGATCTAACAACACTCAGGCGGGTGAAAGCCATGAACCTTGGGCTTTGGGTCCAGCGTGGCTTGGGGCACACACTGGGGTGAGGAGCCTGACTCAGGTCTCGGGGGAAACCCAGGGGGACCAGATTATTAGGGGTCAAGGTAGTTTCTGAGACTGGGGGACAGATGGAGGCCTTGATGGGGATGGAGGTGAAGAGACTGCCTGGCAGGTAGCCTCTCATCTAGGGGCACTCCTGGCAGCTGGGGGCTCTGCTACCAGCGTGGTCTGTGTGGCCACTGCCTTGGGCAAGGAGGGGTAGGTCCAGGAGTCTCCGTGGTATGAGGGGCCTGGGGCTGCGTCGAGGCCTGAGCTAGACCCAGGGAGGACAGGGGCTGTGTGCCTTCCTGGCTGCATCCCTTCTGACCAGCCCCGCCTAAATCGACTTGAGCAGTTTTCAAGCCTGTGCGTGTGTCTAGCTGGGAGGGGAGTGGGCATGGGCTCTGTGAAGTGGAACTCTCTTCTGCCTAGAGCAGATCCTGCCGCTGATCCCCGCACCATCTTGCCTGCTGCAGACAGACAGGGTTTGCAGGGAGACGATGTCAAGCATCCAGAAAGAAGGAGAGAAGGCCCATCTCTCCGTGGGCTAAACTTCACCGGCGGGAGTTTTCATCTAGAGCCCACAGACTTTCTTGACTTCAGATTTACAAATTGAAAATCATTAATAATTCTAACCAGGCGGTGATAAATCTGAGATCTCTCTCGATGAACCCAGACAGCATTTCATAAATCAAAAAGATTACTTAGGAATTTTTTAAAATCTGACGTCAAAATGTCATGGTTACTAATGGTTTCGGTAGATCTCGTGCGGTGATATATCATTTATCTACGCTACATCTCAGATGTGACACGGGGGGCAGAAATGGGATGTCTTTTAATATCGTGAATACATTTCAGCCCATAATAAAGGTATTAACAACTTCTTGGTGTGATTTCTTCCGGAGCCGGGGGCTGATTTAATGCCGCTGTGGCCGTGGTTCCACCCCCTCACTCTGCAAACTTCCCAAGGCCTGAGGGCCAGAGACACCTCAGAACATTCTCAAGAGGCTGAGAGAGGGAGCAGCCCCCAGCCCATGGTGGAGGGAGGGAGGTGGGGTGAGGGACAGCCTGGGCCACTTAAATCCAGTTCCTGCCCAAAGGGCGAGACCATGAGTCACTCCCACCCCCTATAAAGTATTGCTGTTGTTTATTCACTAATCCGCATCCGACTGTTTTCAAATCATCTAATTAGAGGCAGCAATAATCTCAACGCATTAACTGAGCACTTACTATGTGCCAACTTGCCATCAATGCCTGACATTCTGACTCCTCACTGCCACCCCAGGTTTCACTGCTGTTCCTTTGCTAAACCAAAGTCCAACACACTCTGCCACCTACTTCTTCTCTGTTCCAGAGTAATCCCTGCCCAAGCTCTTCCAGCCACGCAGTCTTTCCTCCTGCTCCTCTAACACCTGCTGGGGCACAGGCCTGCCCCAGGGCCTTTGCATCTGCCTTTCCCTCAGTTTGGATCAATCTTCCACAGGTACCTGCCTGGCTCCCTCCCTCACCTCTGTCATGTCTTTGCTGGAATCTCGCCACTTTGCTGGGGCTGCACTTTGACACCATCTTTAATCCTGTAACCTGCCCCCACACCCTCATCCTGCTCTCCTTTCCCTTTTCTCCCCTGAGTAGTTTATCCACCATGGTCATCATTCACTCATCTCTTAAGTTTGTTTATGTTCCCTCTTCCCTGTTAGGATGTCAGCTTAGGGAGGGTTGACAGCTTTGTCAAAAGCCCCCCACACAGGCCCAATGTAGGTGCTTAGTCAATAAACAGTTGAACAGGTATAAGACCATTTCACAAGGTAGAAACTGAGGCTCAGAGAGGGACAGTCACTGGCCCGAGACGACCAAAGTGGTCTACCAGCCAAAGCTTTCCTTCATGTTTGCATCCCCCAAAGGGCTGCCCCAGGTCCTCACCTGTACTAGGGGCATCAAACCCTGGAGGGAGGCTCATGACAGCTCAGGGCCAGGCCAAGAGTGAGCCGGGCTCCATGCGAGGCACAGACAGGCCCTCTGTGTCTGGTCCCGCTCTGGGTTCACACCCACCCCACGGGCCTGCACCCTCATCAGCCCTGAGGTCAGCCTCCCCCACCGGTGTTACACTGATGTGATTTCGGGGCAGGAATGACAGAGGTCTGGCAACTCTGCCCTGGGCGCCCTTCCTAGGTCTGGAGCAGAGCCCGCCTGCCTGCCCCTCCTCGCTGGGCCCGTGCAGGGCCTGTGAAGTGTGAAAGTGAAAGTCGCTCAGTCGTGTCCGACTCTTTGCGACCCCATGGACTATAGAGTCCACGGAATTCTCCAGACCAGAATACTGGAGTGGGTAGCCTTTCCCTTCTCCAGCGGCTCTTCCCAACCCAGGGATCGAACCCAGGTCTACCGCACTGCAGGCAGATTCTTTACCAGCTGAGCCACAAGGGAAGTCTAAAACCCTCAAGCCCAGTTTCCATCCCGTCTCTGCCGCCTCGGACTGTGTGACCGCAGGTGGGGACTCTGCCCTCCCCGGCTCTTCGTCTGCGGAGTGGAGGCGAGGCGCCTTGCTCACCCTCAGGATTAGGGGGCCAAGGCGATGACGCAGTGCAGGAGGAGCACCCCGCAGACGGTCAGGTTGCTCGGCAGGGGTCTCAGAGGGAGGGTGAGGACGGTCTGTCTGCCCCTCGGGCGGCTGTGGGCCACACCTCGCCCTTCCCAGGCTTCCTGAGCTTCCCGCGCCCTGGCTGCTCGCTCTCTCTCCCCATCCTGCCTTCTCTCCTACCTTCTCCGGGGAGCCACCGCTGCCCCAGCTTGGATCAGGCCCAGCCCAGCCCCCCGAAACACCCAAGCACCCACTCGCATGGCTGCAGCCCTAGAGGGCCCTCCCCGCAGGCATCTCTTTATGGAGGGGCATTCACTGCCTGCCCAGCCTCCAGGGGTCTCCCCTGCATAGCCCCCAGCCTTCCAGCTGCTGGCGTGGGGAGAGGTTGAAGTTTCGGGGAGAGACAGCCTGGCTTTGAAATGCATCGGTGCTACTCTATACCGATAGTCACTTGGCCTCTCTGGACACCCGTTTCCTCATCCACAAAATGGGAACAGAGTCAGCACCGCCCTCACAAGATGGGATCGTGAGTGAAGAACCTGGTGCAGGGCCCATTGCAAAGTCAGTGCCAGGGCATCAGAGCTGTCTCCACTCCCTGGTCTCTGAGTGCTCCAGGCCCAGAGGTCTGGCCCGGCCCGGCCGGCCACCTTGCTGGCCTCTCCTCTCAGCCTAGCCCTGGCCACACCGGCCTCTTGCTGGTCCTGGAGGCAGCAGCTCCTCCCTCATTGCCTGCTCCTTCTCCATCCCTCTGCTCCGCTGGCTTCCACCCCTCCTCCTGCTGCCATGTGACCTCCCCCATCAAGATGCCTTCCTGCTGAGGACAGAACTGCCCCGCACATCCTGTGTGCCCCTCCTGACCCTTCCCAGTTCCCCGTGTTTTGTTGGCTCTTTGTTTATGGTTCAGCCCCCCACTTAGCAGATGCTCAGGCCACAAACCTAACTGGACTCCAGTTTCTCTCACACACCACATCAAGCCACCGGGAAAGTGAATGTGTCACAAGAAACTGCTTCTGACCTCTCCCCCTGCCTCCACCCTGGACCAAGGGACAATGGCCATTGCTGGGAGGAAAGAGCCCCCTCCATGCATGTCCCAGCTCCCAGCTTTGGCCTTCAAACCCCTTCACTCTCCACTCAGCAGTCAAAGCTCCCTCTAAAACCTGAGCCAGCTCCTCACCCTGTCCCCACCTCCCCAGCACCCTCCCTGTCACCGGAGGGAAAATCCACAACCCTTTATTTCGTTGGTCCCACTGGGACCTCCCCTTCCCCCCAGCTCTCCAGCCTCCTTGACTTTGACTTGCTGTTCCCTCTACCCAGAACTCCTTTCCCGGTGCCTCTGCAGCGTTCACTTCCTTCCCTCCTGGAGATGGCTCTCCACTCCATCGCGACCCCCTGGTGAACCCTGCGCCCCCCAGGCCCACAGCCCTCTCCCCCCGACAACCTAACCTCCTCGGGCACGGGATTAGATACTAAGTGTTAGTTGTTCAGTCGTGTCCAACTCTTTCCAACCCCTTGGACTGTAGCCCACCAGGGTTCTCTGTCTATGGAATTCTCCAGGCAAGAGTACTGGAGTGGGTTGCCATTCCCTTCTCCAGGGCATCTTCCTGACCCAAGGATTGAACCCAGGTCTCCTGCATTGCAGATCCCCTGGATAAGGAAATATCCGAAGGGGAATCCCAGGAACAGAGGAATCTGGCGGGCTACAATCTGTGGGGGTGCAAAGAGTTGGACTTGACTGAGCTACTAAGACTTTCATGTTCACGCTTTGATGAAGCCTTATAGGTAAGGGGGCAAGCCCACCAGCCCGGCTGCCTCTAGGGGGAGCCGGAGAAGAACTGGGCGGGCTGCTGCCTCAAGGTCGCACATGATTCTCTGCCATAGTCTCTGAGGGACCCCCCAACCCCATTCCCATCCCCCCACTCACCGCCCCTCAGCCCCCTTCAGTCCCGGCTCTGGCCTCCTCAGCCGATGAGCCTGTCACATTTGGAGCTTTTATTTCACACAATTGCTTCTGCCTCCTGGAAGAGCTTCTCCTCGCAAATCAAATCTACCCCAGGCGAGGAGAGTGAAAATCAATGCTGGTGGAAAGTTCCCCGCGGAAAACTAATTGGTTCTCCTGGAAAGTTCTTTAACCACCACGGGCTCCGGCACCCACCCGGGGCCTGTCAGTTTGCCCAAGGCTCCAGTCTGGCTGCCAGGAGGGCGCAGAGGAGCAGGGTGGTGTTTGCTGGGTGCTCCCTGAGGGCCTGGGCAGTAACCACGCCCGGCCAGGGCACTCCCAGACTGGAGGACACAGAGGTGCAAGGACTGAGGTGTGACATCTCAGACCGATTTGAGTAGTCTGACTCTAGCAATTCCGGGCTGCCCTGGTGGCTCAGCAGTAAAGAATCGGCCTGCCAATGCAGGAGACACAGGAGAAGCGAGTTTGATCCCTGGATCAGGAAGATCCCTTGGAGAAGAGAATGGCAACCCACTGAAGTACTCTTGCCTGGGAAATCCCACTGACACAGGAGCCTGGTGGGCTACAGTTGATGGGGTCGCAAAGAGTTGGACGTGACTTAGAGATTAAACAACAGTAATAACAAGCTCTTCCTGCTGTGTATCCCTGGGCAGTTCACTTTGCCTTTCTGAGCTTCTGTTTCCCCTTTTTGAAGGTGAGGATATCAAGAATGCTCAGCCTGCAGGATCATTGTGGGAACATAAACACTAGGTGCACAGCATCTGGTCAATTTTAGACTCTAGTTTAAAAAGGCTAAAAAAAATAAAAATAAAAAGGCTGAGTGTACCCAACAACGCTTCTCCCAGTCGAGCAAAGGGCAGAGTCCTCTGGCTGCCTCTGCTAATAATCTAATTCAAGCAGAGTCCATATACAGGGTGCTTACTAGGTACCAGGGCTTACTCTGTGTTATAGGACTTAATCCTTTCGGCTGCCCATAAAAGGGCTATTTTTTTTTTTAAGATTTTTTCTTTTTTGACATGGACCATTTTTGGGGGGAAATTATTTACATTTAATTGAAGGATAATTGCTTTACAACTTTGGTTTGGTTTCTGCTATACATCAACATGAATTAACCATAGGTATGCATATTCCCTGGTAGCTCAGCTGGTAAAGAATCCACCTGCAATGCAGGAGACCCTGGTTTGGTTCCCGGGTTGGGAAGACCCCCTAGAGAAGGGATAGGCTACCCACTCCAGTATTCATGGGCTCCTCTGGTGGCTGAGATAGTAAAGAATCTGCCTGCAATGCGGGAGACCTGGGTTCGATCCCTGGGTTGGGAAGATCCCCAGGATGAAGGCATGGCAAGAGAATCCAATGGATAGAGAAACCTGGCGGGCTACAGTCCACGGGTTCATAAAAAGTCAAACACGATTGAGTGACTCAGCACAGCACACATAGATATGAACCCTCCCTCTTAAACCTCCCTCCCACCTCCCATCCTTTCCCACACCTCTAGGTTGTTACAGAGCCCCTGTTTGATGTGGACCATTTTTAAAGTCTTTATTGAATTTGCTACAATACTGTTTCTGTTTTTAAGTTTTGGGTTTCTTTGGCTGCAAGGCATGTGTGATCTTAGCTTCCTTACCAGGGATCAACACTGCACCCCCTGCATTGGAAGGTGAAGTCTTAACCACTGGACTGCCAGGGAAGTCCCCAAATGGCTCTTGTTAACACTCCCATTTTAAAGATGAGGAAACTGAGGCTCTGAAAGGCAGAGACCCTTGCCCCAGGTCACACAGAGGCATCTGAGAGCCAATCTGGGGCTCGTCCCACTGCCCCTAGGCCTCCCCAGGCACAAATCTTTCCAGAGGATTCCGAGCTGGCTCCTGTCACGGCCGCTGGGCCCTGCCTGGCGACTCTAAGCCTCCCAGAAGTGACATCTATATAAATATTGTTAATGGCCAGAACATAATGTTAAGTCAGGTTTTACTGGACTCCCTCATCCAGCCTGTGGATTTATGGCGATAGAATTTGAGGTAAATGTTTATTGGCCCAAGTGAGAACTGGGCCTTCCTCTCCCCTGACTACCAGCTCACCAGGGCTGCCCCAGGGCCCTCCACCCACCTGTCGGGAGCACACCGGGATAAATCTCACCGAATGAAATATTTATTAATTTTGCTAACCAGTGTTGATCTCATAAATTACACCGACTTTTTCATGAAACGGTTATTAACATCCAAGGCGCCGTGTTAATGGCTTATTGACCAAATATGGGATAATTAGGCCCGAGGAGCATGGCCTAGCTGATCTGCGAGAAGCCAATTTGGCCAGGATTACGCCAATGACCTATTTTATATCTCCGCCAGAGTTATGGGGCGATTCTGGAACCTGGCCCTCCGAAAGCTGAATTCTTGAGGGGGCTACTGGCAGGAAGCCACTCTGGCCTCCAGCTCTTCTTCTGGCCCGGAATCCCTACCTCTCCATGTGTCCAGGTGTGATCCAAGGGGAGCACGGTGGGGACCTACCCTCATGACCCCCATCCTGTCCCCAGCTCTGGCATGAGCAGGGGAGGAAAGAGGCCGGAGAATGGAAGATGGCTCAGCCCAGGTTCCCAGCTACTCCTGCAGGAGCTGGAGGAAGGAGTGGCCTGTCTGCCTGGAGAATGCACTTCCCTCTAGGGAGAAAGGTGGTTGGGAGGTGGGGCTCTCTTCCTGGGGCGCTGTGCAGTGGCTGCCTGGCTGTGATCCTGGGCTCAGGCACATGGCGTGGCCTGGGTGTCTGCATTTGCCCACACACACGCGACAGGGCCCTGCGTGCAGCTCACACACGTGACAGGGCCTCTGCGTGCAGCTCACACACGAGACAGGGCCTCTGCGTGCAGCTCACACACGCGACAGGGCCTCTGCGTGCAGCTCACACACGCGACAGGTCCCTGCGTGCAGCTCACACACGTGACAGGGCCTCTGCGTGCAGCTCACACACGCGACAGGGCCCTGCGTGCAGCTCACACACGCGACAGGTCCCTGCGTGCAGCTCACACACGTGACAGGGCCTCTGCGTGCAGCTCACACACACGACAGGGCACTGCGTGCAGCTCACATACGTGACAGGTCCTCTGCGTGCAGCTCACACACGCGACAGGGCCCTGCGTGCAGCTCACACACGTGACAGGGCCTCTGCGTGCAGCTCACACACGCGACAGGGCCCTGCGTGCAGCTCACACACGTGACAGGGCCTCTGCGTGCAGCTCACATACGTGACAGGTCCTCTGCGTGCAGCTCACACACGCGACAGGGCCCTGCGTGCAGCTCACACACACGACAGGGCCTCTGCGTGCAGCTCACATACGTGACAGGGCCTCTGCGTGCAGCTCACACACGCGACAGGGCCCTGCGTGCAGCTCACACACGTGACAGGGCCTCTGCGTGCAGCTCACACACGCGACAGGGCCTCTGCGTGCAGCTCACACACGCGACAGGTCCCTGCGTGCAGCTCACACACGTGACAGGGCCTCTGCGTGCAGCTCACACACACGACAGGGCACTGCGTGCAGCTCACACACGCGACAGGGCCCTGCGTGCAGCTCACACACGTGACAGGGCCTCTGCGTGCAGCTCACACACGCGACAGGGCCTCTGCGTGCAGCTCACACACGTGACAGGGCCTCTGCGTGCAGCTCACACACGTGACAGGGCCTCTGCGTGCAGCTCACTCACGCGACAGGGCCCTGCGTGCGGCTCACACACATGACAGGGCCCTGCGTACAGCTCACACACATGACAGGGCCTCTGCGTGCAGCTCACTCACACGACAGGCCCTCTATGTGTGGCTCACACACGTGACAGGGCCCTGCGTGCAGCTCACTCACGCGACAGGGCCTCTATGTGTGGCTCACACACGTGACAGGGCCCTGCGTGCAGCTCACTCACGCGACAGGGCCTCTATGTGCAGCTCACACACGCGACAGGGCCTCTGCGTGCAGCTCACACACGTGACAGGGCCTCTGCGTGCAGCTCACACACGCGACAGGTCCCTGCGTGCAGCTCACACACGCGACAGGTCCCTGCGTGCAGCTCACACACGTGACAGGGCCTCTGCGTGCAGCTCACACACGTGACAGGGCCTCTATGTGTGGCTCACACACACGACAGGGCACTGCGTGCAGCTCACACACATGACAGGGCCTCTGCGTGCAGCTCACTCACACGACAGGGCCTCTATGTGTGGCTCACACACGTGACAGGGCCCTGCGTGCAGCTCACTCACGCGACAGGGCCTCTATGTGTGGCTCACACACGTGACAGGGCCCTGCGTGCAGCTCACTCACGCGACAGGGCCTCTATGTGCAGCTCACACACGCGACAGGGCCTCTGCGTGCGGCTCACACACGCGACAGGGCCTCTATGTGTGGCTCACACACGCGACAGGGCCTCTGCGTGCGGCTCACTCACGCTACAGGGCCTCTATGTGCGGCTCACACACGCAACAGGGCCTCTATGTGCGGCTCACTCACGCGACAGGGCCTCTGCTTGCGGCTCACACACGCGGCAGGCCCTCTATGTGCGGCTCACACACGCGGCAGGGCCTCTATGTGCGGCTCACACAGGCGGCAGGGCCTCTATGTGCGGCTCACACACGCAGCAGGGCCCCTGCGTGTGGCTCCATATGGGCCCACAGGCGTGTGTGAGGTTGGTGCTCAAGGCCGCCCAGCTCCCCGCCTGGATGGGAGCAGCCCGGCCTCTGCCCACTGCCTCTCAGGGACCGTGCTTTCTGGCTGATGCTCAGAGGGCCTTTGGGAGCCAACAGTGAAACGTGCCCCCTCATCAGCCACTGCCCCCTTCCTTGTGGCCCCCAGGGGCAACCCAGGGAGGAGAAGGGGACAGGCGTCCAAATTGGAGATGTTCTCTTAAAATTCCGCTCAGAGGTCATTTGTGCGCTCTCACCCCTTCAGGGGCAGGGCACGCCCTCCTTAGGCAGGACCTTGATTGTTAAACTTCAGGAACGTGATTAGGGAGCCCCTCAGAAAACCACCTTCGTCCCCCTCCAGGAGGCTCCCGCTGGCCATGCTGGTTCTGGGTGACCTTGCTCTGGGCCTTAGCTCACTGGACCAGGCTAAGTCACTTCAGTCGTGTCCGACTCTGTGACCCCATGGACTGTAGCCTGCCAGTCCTCTGGCTATGGGATTCTCCAGGCAAGAGTGCTGGAGCGGGTTGCTATTTCCTCCTCCAGGGGATCTTCCCGACCCAGGGAGCAAACCTGAGTCTTGTGTGCTCCTGCATTGAATGTGGATTCTTCACCACTGAGCCCTGACTGGACCAGGATGGGGCATCTAATCCCACCTGGGCCACTCTGGTTCTCTCTGGGGGGTTTGGACCAGAGAAGCGGAGAGTTAGAGAGAAAGCCAGGTGGAGAGTGGGCTGCTCCTCCATCCTGGCTTTGCTGGGCCCTGCCAGGGGCTCCTGCCTTCTCTGGGAAGCAGTGCCAGGGGCTTAGGTCTCTGCTCGCAGAGGGGCTTGTCCAGGACAGTGGAGAGGAGCTGGCCTGCCCCCTGGAGCCACGGCAGCGGTTGTGGGGTGCACTTGAGGTCTCTTATCTGGAAGATGGAGGCTCCCAGTGCTGGAAGGTGCTAGAAGATGCCCTGTGCTGAGAACCAGTCTCATACTGTGAAGAGGAGGACACCCCTGAGTGAGTGGAGGGTTGTCTGGGGGTGGTCTTCCCCCCCAAACAACTTTCTCCTCTCTATCAGGGGCTTGGGGAATCGGACCCCCACCCCTTAGAGCCCTGCCCAGGACGTCCACCATGACGTCCACCATGCAGAAGCTCTGCACCTTCTCTCTGTTAAGCAAATCCTTCAACATTTTTCTAACTCTGAGTGCCAGCCGAGACTGGGCGGAGTGTGGGGAACGGAGCGGCCTGCGCAGCAGGATAACGCCAAGGACCGCGGCCCGGCACGTGTGTGATGACCAAGCACAACCGAGGTCCGGGGTGCTGGATCCTTAGGGGCACCAGGTGGCCCCGCCACAGCCACTTCCGGCCTCTGCAAGATCTTTCCAGAGCTTCAGGTCTCTCCCTCGGAGGAGCCATGAGCTCCCCTCTGGTTGTGGGGGACCCCATCCCCCTTCACCATCATCTGTCACGTCACCCTGCTTGCTTCCTTCTGCAACTTGGCATGACTGTCAATGATTTTTACTCCTTTATCTGTGGGCTATTTCTCCCACAAGACCGTAAGTTCCTTGAGGGCAGGGACCGTCTTGGTCTTGTTTAGAATTCTGTCTCGCCTGGCAGCGAACTTGCTGGATGAATAAGAGAAGCGGCGAGTGAATGAATGAACAAGCGAACAAACACGACGTGTGGTTCATCCTTCTGTAAAGCATCTCTCAGCCTGTTGACCTTTGGTCCTGTCTGCCCCACCTGGTGGAAGCTGCGGGCAACCCTCCCCATCTGAAGGGTTTCGGCTCCCTTCTTCTGGTCCCACTGCCCACTGTCCTGGGCAAGGTGGCAGTGAACCTTGCAGGGCAACCCCGGGGCAGCCCCCGGCCTGCAGCCCTCCCCCGGATCTGCAGGATGCTGGCCTGCAGGCCTGTCCTCCTTTGGCCCTCGGTGCTCCCTGCAGCTTCCCCCCAGCTCCTCCCAAGGCTGACCTGTCCCTCCTGTGTGTCCCTGCTCCACTCTTCCGCATCCTGCTTCGTGTCACCTCCCCACTCCTGATCGGTCTCCCGTGTTTGCTCTTCTTTCCTCTCATGGCGCTCAGCACAGTTTGCTATAACACGCTTGCTGGTTGTTATTACTGAGTTTGCCTCTCACTACAAGTCTACAAGCTCCCGAGGGCCCTGTCTGTGAGGGAGGCCAGCATAGCCCACCCAGGGCCATACCGTTAAGGTTTCTTGAAGCAGTGAATGAACTTGGGCAAAGTCACCAAACCACACCAAGCAGTGTGTCAGGGTCTGAACCCAGGACCCTCTCCTCCTGCTCTGCTGTGCGTTTGTTGTTGTTGTTATTCAGTCGCTCAGTGGTATCTGACTCTTTGTGACCCCATGGACTGCAGCATGCCAGCCTTCCCTGTCCTTCACCATCTCCCAGAGCTTCCTCAAACTCATGTCTGTTGAGTTGGTGATGCCATCCTACCACCTCACCCTCTGTCGTCCCCTTCTCCTCCTGCCTTCGATCTTTCTCAGCATCAGGGTCTTTCCCAATGAGTCAGGTTTTCATATCATGTGGCCAAAGTACTGGAGCTTCAGCTTCAGCTTCAGTCCTTCCAATGAATATTCAGGACTGATTTCCTTTAGGATGAACTGGTTGGATCTCCTTGCTGTCCAAGGGACTCTCAAGAGTCTTCTCCAACACCACAGTTCGAAAGCATCAGTTCTTCGGCACTCAGCCTTCTTTAGGGTTCAACTCTCACATCCATACATGACTCCTGGAAAAACCATACCTTTGACTAGATGGACCTTTGTTGGGAAAATAATGTCTCTGCTTTTTAATATGGTGTCTAGGTTTGCCATAGCTTTTCTTCTAAGGAGCAAGCATCTTTTAATTTCATGGCTGCCACCACCATCTGCAGTGATTTTGGAACCCCCAAAAATAAAGTCTGTCACTGTTTCCATTGTTTCCCCATCTACTTGCCAGGAAGTGATGGGACCAGATGCCATGATCTTAGTTTTCTGAATGTTGAGTTTTAAGCCAAATTTTTCACTCTCCTCTTTCACTTTCATCAAGAGGCTCTTTAGTTCTTTTTCACTTTCTGCCATAAGGGTGGTGTCATTTGCATATCTGAGGTTATTGGTATTTCTCCTGGCAGTCTTGATTTCAGCTTGTGCTTCATCTAGCCTGGCATTTCACATGATGTACTCTGTTTATAAGTTAAATAAGCAGGGTGACAATATACAGCCTTGATGTACTCCTTTTCCTATTTGGAACCAGTCTGTTGTTCCATGTCCAGTTCTAACTGTCGCTTCTTGAGCTGCATACAGGTTTCTCAGGAGGCAGGTAAGGTGGTCTGGTATTTCCATCTCTTGAAGAATTTTCCAGTTTGTTGTGATACACACAGTCAAAGACTTTAGTGTAATCAATGAAGCAGAAATGGGTGTTTTTCTGGAATTCTCTTGCCTTTCTTTGATTCAGTGGATGCTGGCAATTTGATCTCTCGTTCCTATGCCTTTTCGAAATCCAGCTTGAGCAGCTGGAATTTTTCAGTTCACGTACTGTTGATGCCTAGCTTGGAGAATTTTGAGCATTACTTTGCTAGTCTGGGAGATGGATGCAATTGTGCAGTAGTTTGAACATTCTTTGGCATTGCCTTTCTTTGGGATTGGAATGAAAATTGACCTTTTCCAGTCCTGTGGCCACTGCTGTGTTTTCTAAATTTACTGACATACTAACTGCAGCACTTTAACAGCATCATCTTTTAGGATTTGAAATAGCTCAGCTGTTTTAGGAATTCCATCACCTCTACCGGCTTTGTTTGTAGTGATGTTGTGGGTTTAGTATATTTTTATTGAGCACGCAAACTTTGAGAAGAATGCTTTGGAGGCATCTGGAGGGGCCCACTTGTTTTTTATCTTTCCGTAGGCCTTCCCCTGGACCAAAGAGGGTGACTGAGAAGCGGGCTTAACCCCTGTGCAGAGCAGAGGGTCCCAGTGCATGCATGTGCAGGCAGTTTCGAGGCCAGACCCTCCCAGGCGATGGTTGTGAGTGGAGCTGGCCAGCTCTGCCTGTTGGCCCAGTGCCTCTGCCTTCCCCTCTGGGGCTCTGCCTGAGGTACCTCCCTCCGCAGCAGCTCTTCAGATAACTGGGAGCAGGTGGTCTGCCTGCCTGGCCGCCCTCCAGGGTCAGCCCTCCACCAGATTGTGCAGCCCTGCCTTCCCCTGCTCCCCTAGGGCAAGCTCAGGAAGATATCCAGCTCTGCCCCTTAGCCAGGTGGCCCTGGGTAAGGCCCTTCGCCTCCCCGGCCTCAGTTTCCTCTTCTTTACAATGGGTACAGTGTTAATCACCTCTTTCAGGCTGCTGGGGGAAGAAGATGAAGCAATTCACACAAAGCTCAGGGCAGGGCCCAGCCATTGAAGCTTTTCTGGGACTGCCAGCTCCAAATTGGCTCAGGGCTCAGGTTGGGCTGGAAGTTGAGGGGTGGGGCCCCATCATTTCCTAACGGAGGACCTGCTCCCGTGAATGTAGATAATGGGTTTGTTTCCACGGAAAGGAAAGCTGCTTCCTGCTCACCAGCGGTGCTCTGAGAAGTGACACGTTGTCCCCACTTCCCAGGACAAGACCTGCTTATGAGTGTAACAAGGCACACTTCTACATGTCTCTTACTCTTTACAAATGTCCCCAACTGGATGATAAATACGGTCACCCAGCTCTGAAGGACAAGAGTCCATCTGGCTTCATAGAGAATTTCCTGTTCTCAGGTGCTTTTCTATATTTTCCATATTTTCTGAAAGGACTAAGGTGGCTCCTACAAAAAACAACACACGAAAGAGACAAGTGCTCCCCTCCTCCTAGACCTGCCGGGAACTGGGTGTTTTGTGGTGTGAAGCCTGGCACCCCAGCCAGTCCAAATCTGCCCCTCTGGGGGGCTAGATCCCGAGGGCTCCCTGGGCCCTCAGACTCTTCTTCCCTCCCTGCCTGCCCAGGGTCTGAGCTAACCTTCTGTGTTGTTCACCCACGGTCTGGCTTTCAGCTGCCATCACCCCCCAGCACACACATGTGTGTGCATGCGCACACACAGAGAGACACAGACAGACAGACAGACAGACAGACAGACAGACACACACACACACACACACACACACACACACACACCCCTGCATCCCTCTCTGGGCCCTTCCACCTCCAGTCCCTGTCCCAGACTCTGGCCCCTCCGACGCCACTGCCTCCCTCTGGGTGACATTTTAAGAAGCTTGGAGAGCAGGCAGAGCCCCGCCCCTGCCTTTGCTAGAGACAGGAATGAGAATTTTAATGAGGGTTTATTTTTAATAAAGGTTAATAAAGTTTAATTAAATTAAATTAATAAAGTCCAATATTTGCCAAGCCGTGCGCCAGGCCTGGGTATGCTGGAAGGCTCAGGGGATTAAGTCTGTGTTTGTGCTTCCTCCCAGTGCGGGAAGAGAGGTGCTGGGGCCAGCTGCAGGGACGGGGTCTCCAGGGGCAACACCCTGTTTATCTCCTGGGTGGGCTGTCTGCCACCCCCACTAGCCCAGTGGGGGTTGAGGGAGGGCGATGGCCCGGGCCTGGGAATGTTGCCCCCCAACAGAATCCCAAAGCCCCCTCCATCTTCCAGGCCGTGTCTCAGCCCCTTATTCCAGCATTCACGGCCTTTCAAGTTTTCTGTGCACTGGGCCTGGCCCTGAGGTGTTCATGGGCTGTGTGCTGTGTATGTGCCCAGTCGTGTCCAACTCTTTGCAACCCCATGGACTGCAGCCCGCCAGGCTCCTCTCTCCATGGGATTTTCCAGGCAAGAATACTGGAATGGGTTGCCATGCCCTCCTCCAGGGGATCTTCTCAACCCCTGCAACTGGGAAGAACTTCATTACTTGCATCCCCTGCAGTGGCCGGAGAGTTCTTTACCCCTAGCACCGCCTGGGAAGCCCCCAGATGTTCACAGAGTATTTCATTTAACCCACCTCCTCCCCCTAGCAGCCTAGGGGAAGTGAGGAATACTGTGCCCATTCTACAGAGAGGGAAACTGAGGCTTGGGAGGTGAGGACGTCTAGTGGCTAAGCAGAAGCAGGCTGATTCTTCCTCTCTCTGTGCTGTCATGACACAGGGTGAGCCCTGCACCTAGAATGTCCTTTTCCTGCCCTCTGGACACCCCTTCCTCCCAGGGCTTGTGTGTGTATCTTCATGTCTCCCAGGCCCTCTGGGGCCACAGGAGAGGCCTTTGGTTTGACAAAGTTTATGTCACCTCACTCAGTCCTCTGGGAGCAAGGTCTAAGATTGTGATTCTCAGTTTGGAGTTAGGGCAACAAGCTCAGAGAGGCAAAATCGTGTGTGCAACGCCCAGAGATGGGGCGGAGAGGGGTGAACAGGATGGGGAATTCGCCATCGCCTGCCTTTTTCCAGCCAGTGTGGCCCTGTGCCCTGTGCTAGCACTGGGGCTCCTCCTCTCACTTCAGCCAGTCTTGCCTTTGAGCCGGGGCTTGACGTGGACCCCAGGATGCCCTGGCAGGAATGATCATGGGGATCAAGGTAAATGTTCACCCAAGGATAAGAGGAGAATGGGGCTTTCCAGGTGGCTCTAGTGGTAAAGAACCTGCCTACTAACGCAGGAGACTTAAGGGATGCGAGTTCGATCCCTGGGTTGGGAAGACCCCCTGGAGGAGGGCCTGGCTACCCACTCCAGTGTTCTTGCCTGGAGAATCCCGTGGACAGGAGCCTGGTGGGCTGCAGTCCATAGCGTTGCAGAGTCAGACACGATTGAACACATACACACACACAAGGACAAGGAGGGCAGCTGCATTCCTAAGTCTGAGTGGAGGTGGAGCCAGTTTCTTGGAACACGTTTCATGCCAGGGTTTGGCCCAGGGAGAGACCTTTCTCCTTTAAGGGCTGAGGAGGGAGGGGTACCCAAGAGTGGCCAGGGTGCTATCACCTGAGGAGGGGGGACAGCAGTGTGGCTTTGTCCAGCCCATATACGTCATGTGCCATGTGGGTGACATGGGCTCTCTCCCTGCGTCCTCACAAAAGCCTTTGGAGGGAGGGACTATTATTATTATTCCCATTTTATAGATGGAAAAACTGAGGGTCAGAGTGGTACAGTGACTTGCTCAAGAACCTGGAATTACCTCTTTCTTCCAACACTCTGCTTCCAGCTCAGGCACCAGAAGAGCATCTGCCAGGCTTCCCTGCCTGGCTCCTGCTCCAGGAGGGCAAGGGGCAAAGGGCAAAGCTTCTGGGGCCAGCTGGCACGTGGCCTGGTGGCAGACACCCCATGTGATACCTCTGGCGCCAGCTCCAGCGGGCAGCCCTGCCTGACAGACCGCGTGAAAGATGGTGAAATGTTGTAACAAAGGCATTGATTTTCCTATCTCTGCTTTATGCATTTTATTAGCCAAACACTTTACCGTGTAACCACTCAGCGCCACGCTGGCTGGCGATGAATCTGAAACGCCCGGGCACGTAAAACGGAATTGACCACATTGCTTATGCGCCAACAACAAAAATAACAGGCAAAAGTGTAATAAAATGAATAGCACCCGGCAATGGCCGTAAAAAAATATTACCCAGGGGACCAGGGAATTTCCTGGGCTGTGAAGTAGCTACACGAGGGTTCGTAGCGCTGGAATGATGGCAGTTTCCATCTCCATGGATTTGGCCAGAGTCGAGGCTCCTGCATGCTGGTGCTGGCTTTGGCCACATCAGACTGAATTGGCTGCCGCTGGCCGAGTCCTTCTTCACGTGAGCTGTGAGAGATGTAAATGGGGATGGCTTGAAGTGAGACCCCAGAGTCAGTGAGACTGAATTTAAGTCCATGCTCTCTGGGCTGTGTGACCTTCAAAAATCACAGACCCTCTCTGCGCCTGCCTCCTCATGAGGATTGATGAGAGCACGTCCTTCCCGAGGTTCAAGTCGTAACTGCTTATAAATGGTAGCTGGGTTATTACACTCCTTATTGTTGGAAAGGATAGTCCTTCCACTGTGATCCTCTGGTTGCTCAGCCAGCTGGTAAGGAGGCAGGGGGATGACTGAGATGAACTCATCTCCTGTAGAACCGATGGCCTGGGCCTGGTCAGCAGTGCCCTCCGTCCCCGGGGTCCCACTCGGGTGCCCCTAAGTCCTCACCAATGACTGTGCTTAATGAACAGCAATGCCTTGGGGCAGAAGAAAAAGGTGAAATGGAGTCCATATGGATGCCTCCACCTCCCTGGCTCTTAGATTGTGGGACAGTAGGTGGTGGATGGGGCAGCATGTTTGTGATGGAAGCGTGACTGGGTGGCCTCCCGGGGTGAGGACATGGGGTTCGCTATTACTGTGGTTTCGCCTGACACAGAGCAGGGCTGGGCGCCTCTAGCTGCCTGGACCCTCACCCTGGGAGTACCCACCGCCTGCTCATCTTGCTGGCCTCGGGGTGGGCTGGGCGGCGGCAGGGGGGCCTGACCTGGCGCGCAGGAGGCCTTGAAGGGAAAGACCACCAGTCCAATGAGCACCCCCTCGCTCAGCCCATTTATGGGGGTGCTGCACAGCCCACTGCCTAGTTTCTTCTGGCTCCTTCACGGGCGGGGTGACTCGCTCAGAGAGAGCTTCAAGCTCAAGAGGTCTTTTTCCTCCCTCAAGGGCCTCAGAATTCAAGGGGCATCAGTGGGCAAGGGCTAAAAACAAACAACCTGGGCTCCCCCTGCAGAGCTGCTGTCCCTTCCAGGGGTCCAGGAATTTTCATTTTCATAAACCCTCCAGGACAGGGGTCTTCAAATTCCAGGATCTAATGCCTGATCATATGAGGTGGAGCTGATGTAATAATAAGTGAAAGTGAAAGTCGCTCAGTTGTGTCCAACTCTGCAACCACATGGACTGTATAGTCCCTGGAATTCTCCAGGCCAGAATACTGGAGTGGGCAGCCTTTCCCTTCTCCAGGAGATCTTCCCAATCCTGGGATTGAACCCAGGTCTCCTGCATTGAAGGTGGATTCTTTACCAGGTGAGCCACAAGGGAAGCCCAATATTGTGCACAATAATAATAAAGTACGCAATAAATGTAATGTGCTTGAATCATTCATAATCAACTCCCCGTCCCCTGGTCCAAGAAACAATTGTCTTCTACTCACTAGGGCCCTGGTGCCAAAAAGGTTGGGGACTGCTGCTTCAGGAGATTCTTCTTCAGGGACCTCGGAGAGGAACTTAAAAATACCATCTTGGGGGCTCGCAGGTCAGCCGTGGTGTGATCTCCCTTCTCAGGGGCCACAGGGGCAGCAGGAGGTGCCCCCTCCCCCGGTGCTGCCCTGGTCACCCTCCTTGCACAACTGTCTGTGGGATTCTGCCCCCTCCTCCCCCGAGTCAGGGTCTGTAAGCCCAGGTGGAGAGGAGAAGGTGGAGGAGCTCTGGGTTGGGACTGATGGCCCTGATTTCACAGCCCACCTCTATGTCTCCATTAGTTACTTGGTCTCCCTGAGCCTCAGTTTTATTGCCTGCAAAATGGGGAGAATGAGACCCCCTTCAGAGGGCTGTTTCAGTCAAGGGCAATGTGAAGACGTGGAACCTAGGACTCTTGTCAAGCCTACCGCTCCCCATCCTAAAGCCAGACTGGGCTGCTGAGATAATCCTGGAAGGATTCTAGAGTGTCTGCACCAGGCTTGAGATCAGATCGCACTGACCCCAGATGCCATGTTCTCAAGCCCAGGTGCCCCTAACTGGGGACTCAGCAATGAATAAAGCAGGACTGGGCTCTGACCTCTTAGGGTTTCCAGTCTGACAAGGGAGATGCATTTTGCTGTCAAATAGGCCATCTCAAAACAGTTCTGAGGTGGGATGGGGGAGGTTGGGAAGCTGTGGGAGCCCATGGTGGGGGGCCTGGCCAAATTTTGTGGTTGTCAGGGAAGATTTCCTGGAGGAAGAGGCATTGTGGGTGAGACTTGAAGATGAGATGGGGTTGGTCCAGGCAAGAAAGTGTGGGAAGAAGGTTAAGTCTGAGGGCACAGGGGCATGAAGGCCTGGAGATGAGAGCTTGAGGAACTCTTGCTTGCCTGAGAAATAGTGTGTCAGGTAGGGGTGGGGGTGGTAGGCAGCGCTGCTGTGGATGAGGCAGGAGAGGATGGCTGGGGCCACAAAGCCGCATTTTGTGGCTTGGCATTTCTCTGAACCCTGTGACCCACCCAGGTAAGACTCAGTAGCTTTTGATTGTGCCATTTTTTTCTTATTTTTTTATTTTTGTTTTCCCTTAAAGATGATTTTAACTTCCTGACACACCCTCCCCTTGGCCTCTCCAAGCCTAGAGTGAACACACAGGCCTACTTCGTCAACCACGGGAAGAAAACAGCTTGGTTATTACACAGTAACTACGGCGGAATTACCTGATTGTTTATATTTTTCTTGCTACGTAATTGTGTTTGGCCTTAGCATGTAAATTGGGCCATAATTACTGTATAATTTATAGTTTTTATATCTTATAACAAGTTAGTGTCTAAATCACACACCCCCATGTAAATACTTTAAAATTATTCAGTAATTACTTATTTACATTATAATTAAAAATAAGTAATTAGCATACATTTACAAAGGATTTACATACTTATTTCTGAGTATCAGTTCTTGGCGGTGCTAGTGGAATCTTTTGCTGATAGTAAATTGCAGGCCTGGAAAGGAAAAACTTCCCCAGGTTAGAAAAGGGGATGTGGCTTTGGGGTCCCCCAAGTTTTTAGAGCCCAGCTCAGGTGGGGCAAGGAGAGTGTGGAGGGTGGGGAAAATCTAAAAATGTTCTTCTGGTCAAATGAGGGTTTTGGGGAAAAGTATTAGATCCTCTTATCCCTGAGTATAAAAATAAGCTTCATTGGCAGCATGAGGACGTTGAGGTAGACAGGCAGAAGTACTTCCTGAAGATCCGTGATTGACGCCAGAAATGGGGCTCAGACTTGGAGACCTCTCCACTCCCAGTCTGTCTTGACCCTGACTGTCTTTCAAAATAATGACTTCAATGTCGGGGCTGAGGGCAGTTGCCATTGGGTGTGAACTTGACATTGTCTCAACTCTCACTGCAAGATGTTTTATTAACTCTCATTTAGTAGGTGGAAAATAAAGGCTCAACACAATGAATCACCCAGACCTCTAGGGCCATGGAGCCCAAAGTGGTGAGATCAGAAAGCTGGAAGTGATGGGGAGCCGGCCACCTCCACCCCTCTGTTCCCAGACCCGAGTGTCCTACCTGTTGGGGACACTGAACCAGATAATGGCTGCCGGTTCAGGTGTACCCGCCGTCCAACCTCACAGGTGGCTTATCTGAGATGACATCTCCACCAGGAACACCTACCTACCTGTCCCTAGGGACACCAGGCTCTATCCCATTCCTCAGAACACCTTGTGGGCTGCCCTTATGCCCAGCTTCTGGTAGGCTCGCAGCCTCTGGAAGTCGTGATGTTTGGCTGGTCCCAGAGTCAAGGGCATCTTCTTTGCCATGAAGCGGGTCTCTTGGTCTGAGGCTGTGTTATTGAGAATCCCACGACAACAGATCAAGATGCTCTGTGAGGCTTGCAAGTGTGGTGCTGGAATGCAAAGTTCGCACCTGGGGTGCAGGTCAGCCCAGTCCTGGGTGCTTTGTGGCCCTTGTCAGGATGGCCTGATGCAGCCCACTGGCCGCATCAGAGGGTAATGCTCTAAGAGTTGCTTTGTGTCCATTTCTGTTGCTGGCAGTTCTGATCTTCGGCCTTCAGCTAGGTCATCCTTGGGAGAGGGAGCCCAAGCCTTGGGGTCCATGCAGAGTCCCCATCCCTGCGTTTACGGCAGTTCCACTTATGGGTTCCTTGCACAGGCTCAGGGGTTCTGAGGCTAGAGGCTTGCTGACATCTGCCGGCCAGGTCATCCTGTCTGAATCGCTGTCCAGTGTCTGTCCTGCAGTGGCTGTCCTCTGATGGCCTTCTCATGGGTGCAGAGATCCTTACACTTGGTGCCTGATCCTACGGGTCCATCCACATACCTCTTCCCCAGACCTGTGAATTAAATAGAAATTTGGTGGTGACGATGGCCCATGTGTATTTTAAGATTTTGAAATGGCACTCACTTGTTCAGTGACTCAGTTGTGTCTGATTCTTTGTAACCCCATGGACAGTGTAACCCCCCAGCACGTCAGGCTTCCCTGCCCTTCACTATCTCCCAGCACTCACTAATCTTGGTCTTCTCCCCCAGGATCAAATGATTTTTGGTTTTCTTCTTGGCTGGGGAGTGGGCATGCCACTTCCAGAGCTTTCTACTTCTTTCCTCCATCATTAGCTCTTACTCTGAAGATCAAGGGACTAACATTCTGCCAGCTGCTGAATAAGTCCACCAAATACGTCCATTCCAATGAGATATTTGAGAACTGATAAAGTGCTCCTTGAGTGGCCTGTGAACCCGAGGGTCCCACTGTGGAATGACCTCAGCCAGGATTCTATTAGTGACCCTCCCCTTCCCCCGTGTGTCCCCACTTATATAGGGAGACTCTGCTGGCTCACTGGGGTCTCAAGTACAAGTGCCACCTTGGGTCCTGTGTCCTCCAGCCCTGAGGATTCTCTTCCCCCAGTTATTTGGCCAAGGGGCCATGGGTCCCTTTGGAGGAAGCGCCTGGGTATCAGCCTGGTGATTACAGGCCTTGCTGTGCTGTTACAGGATCCGTCTCCTGGGCAAAGGATTGTGATTTCCCACTCTTGTTCCTTTTTGATTATTTAGAGTACAGAACACCCCTGTTGGCTGCCCATCCATTTCACTCTAGGAACACCAGGTTCTATTCCATCCCTGGGGACACTCTTCTCGTCTGTCCATCTATCCCAACCATAGGGACATGGGGACCTGCTGGTTCCCTGTCTCCTGAGAGCTTGCCCTCAATAAACCGTGTGACCCTGAGTCCCTGACTTAGTCTTGGCTTCAGTAGAACATAATCCAAGGTAGCATGGGTGTAGTGGAGAAGCTTGGTAGTGGAGTGGTTAGAGAGGTGCTAGGAGGCAGATCTTCAGGATAGGATTCTTGATATGCAGGCTGCCATTGCCCCTTGCCGCCACTATCATAATGATGTCCATACTCAGGTAGTGACCTTGGTCAAGTCAATTCATCTTTCAGAGTTCCCTCATAGTAAAATGGAGGGTGAATAAAAATCATACCTGCCTTACAGAGTTGTTGGGGGGATTAGATGAATTAATGCCTTTAAAGTGCTTAGAAAGGTGCCAGATACATCTTAAATGCTCAATGAATATTAAACTTTCCTAGTATTCTTGCCTGGAGAATCCCATGGACAGGAGCCTGGCAGAGTTGGACATGACTGAAGCAACGTAGCATGCACAGACATTCTGGGCCTGTATCAAGACCCTCATCCTTGCCCCACCAACTGTATGGATGACCAAGACTGTATGGATGAGATGGGACCAAGATCCCAGCCTCTGCTCCCCAAGAGTCTCAACTGGGGAGACATTTCAGGATGGGACAGAGAGCTGGCCAAGGCAACCAAGCCCTTGAAAGGCAATGACTCTCAGGAAAGGGAGGACTTAGCCTCTGACTCTGTATCAACAGAAAGGCCTCACCAAGGCCTTGGGGGAGAGCTGGTTGGGAACAGCTTGTAGCTGTGTTAGAAGTGCCTCTGGTCACAGCCAGCAGGACATGGTGTTATGCTTTGGGGGATGGTGGATGAGCCTGGGTGTGAGAAGGAAAAAAACCTCTTACTGGGTGCCTGCTTGGCTGAGTCAGAAACCTGAGCAGCAGCAAGAGCCACCGAAGCGTCAAGGCAAGCAGAGTTACCAGGCTATGCAGGTCCAGTCTTCAATAGCACCACCGTGTGGCCTAGAGAAGCAGCTGGCGTTGACGCTGAGATTGGTTTTCCTTTCTACAGATTAAACTATTCCAAAGGGATCTTGACCACAGCCTTGTCTAACTCAATGAAATTGTGAGTCATGCCATGTAGGGCCACCCAAGACGAGCTGGGTCATGGTGGAGAGTTCTGACAAAATGTCATCCACTGGAGAAGGGAATGGCAAACCACTTCAGTATTCTTGCCTTGAGAACCCCATGAAGGGTATGAAAAGGAAAAAAGTTAGTGGAAAAGATGATGCTGTGAAAGTGCTGCACTTAATAAGCCAGCAAATTTGGAAAATTCAGCAGTGGGCACAGGACTGGAAAAGGTCAGTTTTCATTCCAATCCCAAAGAAAGGCAATGCCAAAGAATGCTCAAACTACCACACAATTGCACTCATCTCATGCGCTAGTAAAGTAATGCTGAAAATTCTCCAAGCCAGGCTTCAACAGTACATGAACAGTGAACTTCCAGATGTTCAAGCTGGTTTTAGAAAAGGCAGAGGAACCAGAGATCAAATTGCCAATATCCACTGGATCATCAAAAAAGCAAGAGAGTTCCAGAAAAACATCTATTTCTGCTTTATTGACTATGCCAAAGTTTTTGACTGTGTGGATCACAACAAACTGTGGAAAATTCTTCAAGAGATGGGACTACCAGACCACCTGACCTGCCTCTTGAGAAATCTGTATGCAGGTCAGGAAGCAGCAGTTAGAACTGGACATGGAACAACAGACTGGTTCCAAATCGGGAAAGGAGCATGTCAAGGCTGTATATTGTCACCCTGCTTATTTTACCTATATGCAGAGTGCATCATGAGAAATGCTGGGCTGGATGAAGCACAAGCTGGAATCAAGATTGCCGGGAGAAATATCAATAACCTCAGTTATGCAGATGACACCACCCTTATGGCAGAAAGTGAAGAAGAGCTAAAGAGCCTGTTGATGAAAGTGAAAGAGGAGAGTGAAAAAGTTGACTTAAAGCTCAACATTCAGAAAACTAAGATCATGGGATCCGGTCCCATCACGTCCTGGCAAATAGATGGGGAAACAGTGGAAACAGTGACAGACTTTATATTTTTGGGCTCCAAAATCACTGCAGATGGTAACTGTAGCCATGAAATTAAAATACGCTTACTCCTTGGAAGAACAGTTATGACCAACCTAGACAGCATATTAAAAAGCAGAGACATTACTTTGCCAACAAATGTCTGTCTAGTTAAGGCTATAGTTTTTTCTGGTAATCATGTATGGATGTGAGAGTTGGACTATAAAGAAAGCTGAGTGCCAAAGAATTGATGCTTTTGAACTGTAGTGATGGAGAGGACTCTTGAGAGTCCCTTGGACTGCAAAGAGATCCAACCAGTCCATCCTAAAGGAAATCAGTCCTGAATATTCATTGGAAGGACTGACGCTGAAGCTCCAATATTTTGGCCACCTGATGTGAAGAGCTGACTCATTTGAAAAGACCCTGATGCTGGGAAAGATTGAAGGCAGGAGGAGAAGGGGATGACAGAGGATGAGATGGTTAGATGGCATCACTGACTCAATGGACATGAGTTTGAGTAAACGCTGGGAGTCAGTGATGGACAGGAAGGCCTGGCATGCTGCAGTCCATGGGGTCACAAAGAGTTGGACACGACTGAGCAACTGAACTGAACTGATCTGAAAGGGGTCTTAGATCTCTGTGTGTATGTGTAGCAGAAAATCCTTCAAGTGAAACAGGCTGAATGTTTTACTAATAGGTCATGTGGAAAGTCAAAGCATTAATGGGAAGGAGAAAAGAAATTTGATCTTATTTGCCACCTGAAATAACAAAAGTGTATCATACTGATAATGTCTGTGTGAGATGGGGTATATGGTAGGTATGTATGATTGTGTGTATGTATTCTGATTAAGGATGGGTTTTGAATCTGGAGTGAATTGCACAGTGAGAAGACCAAATGGGACTTTGAGGATTATCTAATTGAACTTGTGGTGGTGTTTGTGGACTAAGCTTCAGAAAAGATGAGAAACTCATCTGAGGTCACATATCAAGTCATTAATAGAGCTGTATTGAAATCTAGGAGCATCTGAACTCTTGGTTTGGGGCATTTCCTTTCATCGCTATTAAAAAAACTTTTTAGAAGAATTGTAAACATATTACAGAGAGTTCCCATACACCCTCCCATCAGCTTGCTTTACGTGACCACATTTGTTGTTGTTGTTTAGTTACTAAGTTATGTCTGACTTTTTCGTACAACTTAAACTGTAGTTGGACTATAGCACTCCAGGCTCCCCTGTCCATGGATTTCCCAGGCAAGAATTCTGGAGTGGGTCACCATTTCCTTCTCCAGGGGATCTTCACAAGCATGGTATTGAACCCACTTCTCCCACTTTGGCAGGTGGATTCTTTACCGCTGAGCCCCCAGGAACCACATTGGAGCTAAGAAACCAACTAAGAAACCAACATTGGAGCAGTATTAGTAACTACATTAGAGACTTTATTTGGATTTCTCTAGCTTTTCCATGGGTGTCCTTTTTCTGTTCTAGGAGTCAATCCAAGATACCACATTGCACTTAGTCATTATCTCTTTAGTTCCTCCAACTCTGTGACAGTCTTTCCTTATCTTTCATGATCTTGACATTTTTGAACAGCAGTTCACCACTTGTTTTTATCTCAACTACTCTAGTCATATAAACAAGTGTGAATATGCCATCATTTCCATGAATAAATTCAGATTTATAGTTACAAGCACGTCTCCACATACCTATCTATGTTTTTTAAGTATATTTGTGTGTGGGATGTATGTAAATATTTGGACACGAGAATGTTCACTCAGTGTATTTATTATAATTTTTTATATTTTGGGGAAGAAAACTTGCCCCAGAATGCTGCCTCATTGGCAGCCACAGGTTCTGAAGAAAGCTTTTATTCTTGAAGGGGAAAGCAGGGGTTTCTGGAGTGGTCTGGGGTTGGTGCCATGTCAGAGTGGGTGGCCTCTGAGCCTTTGCTCAAGCTGGGGGCACAGGGTCCCCCAGGAGGGCAGCAGAGGCCCCTGTGCTGGAGGGTGGGGAGAGGAGGAGGGAGCCTGTGCCATGATACCTGGTCAAGTTTTTCACACTCTCAGTTAGAGTTCTGGGGTCCACAAGACCCCTTCACCCAGCAAGTGAGAGGACAGCCCGTGGGGGTCACCAGGGTGTGGATGTATGTGGGCCTTGTCGTGCACATCAGCAAGCATATATGAGCATGTGAGCCTTCATGCAGGTCCACGTGTGTGAAAACTGACTCTAACCGTCACCGGTTGGGTGACTTTGAGCAAATTACTTAGTTTGTGTCTCCGTGCCCTCATTTCACAAATGCAGACTGGCAGGGTATCTGGGCTCCTGACACGCAGGGGACGCCCTGCATCTCCCAGCCTGCTTTGCAGCTGAGCGGGGCCCACGTGACTAGTTCTGGCCGATGAACCAGGCGGCACCTGTCACTTCAGGCCTGAGGCAGTTAAGACCTCGTGTGTTCGTCACCACTTTCCTTTTCTGCCCTGGTGACCTTAGAGGCCTCACGTCCACACAGCACAGCCGCAAGACAGAGGAAGGTCAGTGACCTGCATTGGGCTTTATGTGAGTGAGAAAAATACACTTACTCTGGTAAGCCCTGGGATACGGGGTTGCTTCACAGCAGCATAGCCATCCAGTCCTAAAGAATCAAAGTCATACTCACCTCGTGGTAAGTGGAGATGGTCATGAGGACTTTGTGAGTTAACATGTTCATGCGCTGGTAACGGAGCTGGCCGACTAGGGCTTTGTGAAGTTTCCACAAGCTGGAGTAGGTCATATCTAGTGGGTGTCCACAAAGGCTCAGGACATAATCATTGTTCCTACCATCCCGCGTGTGCACGTGTGTGCATGTGTGATGTCTCTTAAGTAAAGTCCGACTCTTTGCGACCCTATGGACTATAGCTCCCCAGGCTCCTCTGTCCATGGGATTCTCCAGGCAAGAATACTGGAGTGGGTTGCCATTTCTTTCTCCAAGGGATCTTCCCAACCCAGGGATCGAACTGCGTCTCTTATGTCTACCTGCATCGGTAGGCGGGTTCTTTACCACTAACGCCACCTGGGAAGCCCCTCTACCATTCCTTAATGAGACAGAATTTCTAGTGAGTTCAATTTTCAGCCCCCACTTGGAAAGGGCTTTTCCTCCCACGTAAAGGATGACTTTGCTTGTTTGCTACTTCAGCAAATGATATTTATTGTACCAGCTATGCAATCCTCTGGTGGAGGGCTGCCGGGAGAAGTGGCAGATGGAGCCTGGCAGGGGCCACAGGGAGAGGGGCCTGCAGGATCAGGCTGCTAACTGCCTCCCTCACCCCCAATCCTGACCTCGAGGAGCTCCAGGGCGAACAAGGGCTCTGTCTCCCAGAGTGTGGCACGGGCAGGCTGGGGCTGGAGCCACAGGAACACCCTGTGTTGGGGACACCCAGGCCTGTTCTCAGATGACACAGACATTGCTGTCAATGTCAACATGTGTGCAGAGACCCTTCCATGAACCAAGACCCAAGCTGACCATTTTATGAGCTTTAACTTATATTCCACACATCTCAGCAGGCAGGCTCTGTTACTCTCCATCTTCAGGAGAAGGAAACCCAGGTTCTGAGATGCGAAGGGGCTTGGTTGGGGTTCCAGAGGCAGAGCTGGCTGTAGAGTGTCCACTCTCATCCACCATGCCCTGTCCTGCTGCCAAGATGGTCAGGAGCATACTCGCTATGGACACTCCCTCCCTGCCAAGTCTGCCGGACGGGTCCCATGAGAGGGCGATGAGGACAGTGCCAGACGTGGCCAAGATGAAGATGCAAACTTCAGAAAATCATGACAGTCCAAGAGCATTTTTATAAGAAACAAAACTAAAAGCCTCTATAGATTCCCACAGATCCATATGTATGTGAAGGCATAGAGAAAAGTCTGGAAGGATGCACATCAGACTGGTAAGTTGCAGAGAGGTACAGGGGAGAAGGTGGAGGTGGTCTAGGGAGATTTCATCTGTGATGCTTGAATTTTTGTTTTGAGTGAGACTGTGTTCATATATCACCCATATAGCTAAGAATTCATTAAAGATTTTAAAGGGTAAAAATCAGCAGACAATACTCAGGCCACACTTTAAGCCCGCCTTTGTTCATTCATCCTCAACCCTCTGCTCCATCACGTGTTCTATGTGTCAACATTTTGTGTTTTCTTGCCTTGGGCTTTTGTATATGTTGGTCCCTCTGTCTGGAACATTCTCCCTCCCCGCCCCCATTTCACCTAATAGGTCTTCAGCCTGGCATCAGCAGCTGTGGGGTCCTACCCATGACCCTCAGCTTTAACAGGGGTCCCTCCTCTAGCTTCATTTCCCTGACTGCAGATTTTTATCAGCCTGTATAATCATCTCGCTTTCTTATCTGCCTGTATCGCAGTGCATTATAAAACCCGTGAGGGTGGGAGTTGGGCCGGATGCATTTGCTGCTTGATCTCCAGCACCTGACACTTGGCAGGAACTCAATAAATGTTTATCTGAATAAATGAATAAGTGAAAGAACAGGCAGGTCAGAGGTGATCTAAATGGCATGGCTGTGGGTGAAATGATCACCTCCTTCTTTCTAGCCATCATATCTCTATTGATATAGTCTGAGACGGCACTGGCTTACTGGTGCCTGTACCTTGCTTGGGTCTTCGTAGGCTGGTTTCCATTGAATTAAAATCCACAACTTCCCCATCACACACTCCTTGTGGGACCCAAGCACCTGTCTTTCCTCCTTGTTCAAGTCTGTTGCTATGCTCAGTCCATTGTTGACTTTCTCCCCTCACTTCTCGTCCCTAGAAAACCTCATTTGTCTGTCTGCATGGGCTCTTCAAGGGGCTTCCCAGATGACACTAGTGGTAAAGAACCCACCTACCAATGAAGGTTGAAGGTGAAGACTTCAGAAAATCATGACAGTGGGTCAGAAAGAACCCCTGGAGAAGGGCTTGGCACCCCACTCCAGTAATCTTGCCTGGAGAATCCCAAGGACAGAGGAGCCGGGTGGGCTACAGTACATAGCGTCACAAAGAGTTGGACACAACTGAAGCAACTTAGCAAGCATGCATGCATGGGCTCTTCAATGAGGCACTGGCAGCAATATGGACTGTGTGTGAATTGGGGGTGCAGATTGAATAATGGGGCTTCCCAGATGGCGCTTTAGTGGTAAAGAGTCTACCTGGCAATGCAAAAGACACAAGAGATGTGGGTTTGATCCCTGGGTCAGGAAGATCCCCTGGAAAAGGGCATGGTAACCCACTCAAGTATTCTTGCCTGGAAAATTCCATAGACAGAGAAGCCTGGCTGTCTTCAGTCCATGGGGTTGCAAAGAGTCGGACACGACAGCACACACACACACACACACACACACACACACACACATTGAATGATGAGAAAAGAGTGAATAGAGCTCATTAGATGGGATGTCGGTGTGCATTTATGACTGTGAGTGGCCATGGCCACTGAGAAGAGGCCCTGTCTGGTTCCATGTCCAGCTGCCGTGGTCCCGGAGGAAGTACATGGCCAGAGGCTGGGAGTGATGCACTGCACATGAACGTCTTATGCAGCCCCATCTCTGATGGGTGTTGCAAGCTCAGGGACGTCACAGATCCACGCCAGTCCCTCCCCCACCCGGCCTGGACCCTGCCTCCCCTACCTGCCACCCAGCCTTCCCCAGAGCCAGGGAGCTGGGCGTAGGAAATCACACACCAAGGCCCCTATCTGATGCCCATAAGTTTTCTCAAGCTTATGTAAATCACACAAAAACTGACAAGTTTTCCTATTAAAAGATAATTGTAATCAGGGTGCCGGACGTGCAACGTGGGGATGATTGGAGATAGACGGACAGCACGGAAAGATGGATTGTTTTAATTTGCACCAATTAAATTGAAGTTCATGGGATCATCTTCTTCAATCTTCATGAATACTTTATTTTCTGGCTGCTACGGAGCTATTAAAAAGAATGATTGAGGCACGCGGCAGGCCGGGTATATTTTATGAAATATCACCTTTAAAGAATTTGAGTACGCCATTTTCATAATGAGTTTTCTAGTACCTAATCCTCTTCTCTATTACTACATTTAAGAAGTGGATTGATCTGGGAAGTGCCGAGGGTGCAGGTAATGATACATTTTGCCAGGCGCAGGCGGTGATAATGGATCACGTTTTTGGCGAGCGGGATAATGGATGCGTGTCGGGAGGAGGTGTATGCAGAAGTTTGGTGGTGGTGGCCCAGCTTGGGTGGGGACCCTGTGCTGAGTCAAGCTTTCATCCTTGATGGGTAACTGTCCTGGCAAGGAAGACCTGGCACACAGGAGAGAGCGGAACAAGGAGGTTTCTTGTTGGGGCTGAGCTGGGATGGGAAAGGCTCGGGGCTCCAGGTCTTCAGGCAGAGGCTGGAGTTGCCTGCATCACCCTGAGCCCATTTCTGATGTGTTGATGTTGAGCTGAGAATTTAGTTTGGAGGAAGAGTGGAGGGTGGGAGAATCTCTGAGCCTACGAGGCAATTCATTCGTGGGGCCCAGAGAGCAGGACAGAATGTGCAGTGGCCCCAGCCATAGGCCTGACCACTGCAACCCCATTCTTGACCTTGACCTCTTTCTAGATCTGTCTCCAAGCACAGTGGTCTTTGAGTCTAGAGGGGACAGGCATATAGGGAAGTGGGTGGTAGGCTCACCCTCAAAGGGCAAGTATGAAACAAGGGGTTCCTGCCAGGATGGAGTCTGGAGTCCTTTTGTATGTGGTCGTGATAATGGGTGGGGCTGGGACTTAGATGTGACATAATAGGTCAGGTCAGAGGAGCCAAACCCACAGTTCTGGGTCTTGTGCCCTTGTCTCAGGTGATATCTGAGGGTGTTGGCCTGACCCTGATAGGCCTGGTCCTTGGGAATCACAGCCCCCAGTGTCTTCCTGAGGCTCCTGACCTTGGTCCTGGGAAGGGTGGGCCCCAGGCAGTGGGCGGGGGGCCGGGGGATCAAACAGAGTAAGGCGCCTCGCCCCGCCCCAGGCTGGGTCTCCCCTCTGCCACTTGGCTGGGCTTTCTTCCCCAAGCTTCAGCAGCAGCAGCCGTCATAATTAACCCTGCTAATTAATCAGGGCAGGACGGATTAATTGAGATCACAGGAGACTAGGAGAGCAGGTGCAGCTTCGAGGATGACGGGATAACGAGCTCTCTGGACGCCCAGGGGGCCTGGCCCCACCCGGAGGAGCCCTGAGCCCGCACAGTGGTGAACTAGGTAGGTGGAGGCCCTGGGGACCCAGCCCTCCTGGGAGCCTGGGTCCTGCGCAGGTAAGCAGGCTTTGGCAGGCTGAGATGGGAAAGCTGGCAGGCAGACAGTCTCCATCACCCCCTCTGCTGGGGGCCATCCTGGTGGAAATGCAAGTTCCACTCACAGTCCATGAGCCAGGAGGCTCTGGGCTGCGGCGGGGGGGCTGGAACAGAGCAGAGCCTGGGTCTGGCACCAAGTCTTCTGCTGCCCCAGAGGCCCCTGGAAAGGGGCCCAAATTGGAGCTGAGACCCAACTCCTTGCCAAGAGTGGCAGCACCTAGACCATGGGAGGACGAGCTTGGTGGGTTTCCAACAGCCAAGTGACTTGCTCATTTATGTTTTGCTGAAATCTCTCTAGCAGCTTCCGTGTGGAGGAGAATCTGGGAGGTGCCCAGTGGAGGCAGAGACCCCACTGAGGAGCCTGGGGCCATGGCCTAGGCAGGAGAGAATGGTGACTGGGAAACGGTGGTGGCAGAGGAGTCTCAGAAGGCTCTCTGGGGTTGGAGGATGCAGAACTTGCTGATAGATCATGGATGGTGGAGTGAGGGACTGGGATCAAGGGCTATTATTCCATCTTCAGGAGGTTCTGGTTGGGATGGGGAAGGAGAATGTTTGGAGGACAGGATGTTTCTGACATGTTCTGGGTCACTAGAACCTCACCTCCCTTTCGGACTCAGTTGCTATTGCCTTGTCCCAACTCCCCTTAAACTGCTTTGGGTGGTACCCCATCTTCCTTCCCCCAGCTTGTCAGGCTCCTGGGACACTCGAGCCCACTCATGCACCCGTCCCTGCAGGTTGCTCCTTCCTCCAGAGGATGGCTCATCTTCCAAGACCACCTTATGCTGCCCCATCCCCAGGGAGTCCTCCCTGTTCCTGGTTGCATGGGCCTCCCCCCTCTGAGATCCACCATATATTTGTAACTTTCCTGATGCTGTTCCCTCTGCCAAATGCCCTTCCTTCCTTGAACTCAGACGAGCTCCTACTTAGCCTTTAAAGCCCAGAGCAATCCACATCTCTCCTTCTTGATTTGTCTTGCTTCTGATTGCTTCTTTCTTGTAGCCCTGCTGCATTTCGTGTGACTTTTGGCAACCATGCCTCTGCCTCCTTCAGGCTACTTCTGAAATAAGTTTGGGAGTTGAAATTGCCAACACTAGGCTGCAACCTTACTCAGGCATTGTGAACCACTTATTCCTTCCAAGCAGGGTTTCTCGACCTCAGCATCACTGACTTTGGGAGCTGATCATTCTTTGTTGGATGTTAGCAGTATCCCCGGCCTCTATCCACTCGATGCCACCAGCGTCCCCTGTTGTGATACCAAAAAGGCCTTGAGAATTTGCCAAAAGTCCCCTGAGGGAGGAGGAGCAAAACCATCCTCGATCGAAACCTATTGCTTTCAAGAAAGATGAGAAACATTAGAAAACCAGTTGAGCAGAGAGGATTCCAAATTCTGACCATGGACTGACAGGCCTAATGCTATTTTGGGGTGTGAGTTTTGAGACTATTAACATCTAGTGCTTCCCAGCACAGAGGTTCTCAACTTCTGTACAAATATGTTCCTAAAAGCACACACACCACGAGACATACAAGAATGTCCATAGTCAATCCCCACACTGGACTGAATGCCTGTTTGTAATAGAATGAATGAAAAACGATGGTTATTCACTCAGGGGACACTGGGCAGCATGGTCTGCTGTGCAGACAGCATCAGGAATGAATCTCATTCATGAATGAATGAATCAGGAATGAATTCACAGGTGAGAGCAGCAGCCAGACCCCGGCCATGCAGCCTCTGTGAGCCCATTTATGGAAAGATCTATGGCTCTGGAAGTCAGGATGGTGGCTCCCTTTGGTGTTCCCCAGCCTTCGAGGAGTGGTAATATGCTTCTCAATCGATGTCCATCTGAGTGCTGGTTTTCAGACTGTGTTGACTCTGTTCAAACTCTTTGGGCCAAATACTGAAGATTTGTGCATTTTCCCCATATGTGTGTGATGCTGAAATAGAAAATATACTGAAAAAATAAGAACACTACATTAAAAACAGACAAATACCCAACAAAACAATTACTTGGTCTCTACCATATGACCCAGCAATTCCACTCCTGGGTATATATCCAAAAACAACAAAAACACTGATTTGAAAAGATACATGGACTCCAACGTTCATAGGAACATTATTTACAATACCCAAGACAGGAAAGCCACCTAAACATCTATCAACAGAGGAATGGATAAAGAAGATAAATATACAGTGGAATATTCAAAAGTGAAAGTGTTATCTGCTCAGTTGTGTCCGAATCTTTGCGACACCATGGATTGTAGCCCGCCAGGCTCCTCTGTCCACGGAATTCTCCAGGCGATAATACTGGAGTGGGTAGCCATTCCCTTCTCCAGGTGATCTTCCTGACCCAAGGATCAAACCTGAGTCTCTCTCATAGCAGGCAGATTCTTTACTGTCTGAACCACCAGGGAAATCCATACAATGGAATATTGCTCAACCACAAAAAGGATGACATTTTGCCTTTTGCAGCAACATGAACAGATTTGGAGGGTATTATGTTCAGTGAAATAAGCCAGAGAGAGAAGGACAAATATCATATGATAACAGTTATATGTGGAATCTAACAAATACAGCAAACTAGGGAATATAACTAAAAAGAAGCAGATTTACAGATTATAGAGAACAAACCGGGGGTTACAAGGGAGGAGAGGGAAGGAAGAAGGGAGAGGAGGAAGTACAAGCTGCTAGGTATAAAATAAGCTTCAAAGATATATTGTACAACACAGGGAATTAGCCAATGTTGTATAATAGCTATAAATGGAATATAACCTCTAAAATTGTGAATCACTATATCGTACACCTGTAACTTCTATACTATTTTACGGCACCTATACTTCAAAAATATTCTCATGCATGAATGTTGAACTTTATAAAGAAGATAGTTCAGCTTGCTGCAAACTAACAAGATCATGAAATGCTAAATTGTGCCTTCCTTTTACACGCAGACTCTGATGTTGCATTTCTAGAATTTTGTTCTTACCCTTTTCTTGTTTCTTCGCTTTCATGATTGATGCCCGATGTCTGGCTCTATGCTGGGGTGGCTGATGGACCACTTTGACAGCCTGGAATCTTCATCTGTGTCTCAAATGCGTATGTTCCTTCCCCCTAGGTTGGCACACTCATTAAAAATACTAAGACTTGAGCTAAATAAAAAATTACAAGGGCAAAAATGCAAAAAAAAAAAAAAGCAGCTTATGAGTTTGCAAGGGTTTGAACTTGTATTTTGCATTTTTCCTGATAAAATGCAGGGAGGACTCCGAGGGACACCATCAGAACAAGCTAGGGCTCTGTGGCCTGAGGGTGGCAAGTGTCCCCAGTCAGGTGATATGAAAAGTTGGAAAGATTAGTTGAGTAAAATGCAGTTTTAAAAAAATGGTACGTGAGGGGATGTTTTGAAAATACAAATTAGAAAAATGGAACAGCCTGCATCATCCAAACCATGGGTCTTATTTCCCGGGGTTGGGTCATCTATCAGCCCCAGATATGTTGTGACACCTCCTGTCTTGTAAGCAAATTGTCCCCAGGGCCCTGTTCTCCTGCCAACACCCGTGTCCCTGCTCCCTTGAAGGAAAATGCCCGGGAGAGTGGTCTTCACCCTCTGCTGCCTCCAGCCCTGGTTCATCCTCCAATCTCTGCACACAGGCCGTCCAGCCCTCCCCTGAAATCAGGCGACTTGGGACCAGCGACCAGCAAATTCGGTCATTTGCATTTGATGCGCCTGGCTACTCCTTTCTCCTTGAAGCCGTCTCTTCACTTGGTTCCTGGGAGGACTCTCTGCTAATTTTTCTTCATCTCACTGGCTGTTCTTTTCCAGGATTCTCTACTGGCTCCTTCTCTAATGTCAGTGAGACCCAGAGCCACGTCCCCGATGCCCTTGTCTTCTCTGGCTCCTGGGCGATCAGGTCCAGGCTCAGGGCAAAGACCCCTGGCTAAGACACACCTCTGCTTGGACCTCGTAGCTGGGCCCTGCCTCCACCCTCGCCTCGCTACTGTCTTGTGTCCACTTGGCAACCAGGGATCTTTCTAAACTTTCACCAGGTCACTTTTCAGCTCAAACCTTCCAGTCCCAACAAAATCCAAATCACTGCTACTTCCTGCTAGCTGACTGTGTGCCAGGGGTTTGGTGTGCAGCGTCTCCGTGCATCCTCACAGTAATACTGGGGGGTGGATATCTACTGGATACCCATCTTTCAGCTAAAGAAACAGCTCAGAGAGGCTAAGGAACTTGCCTTAGGTCACGCAGCTAGGGAAGATGGTCTACTTCAAAGGCTCACGGAGGTGGGGAGCTGACTCTGGCACTCCCCAACAACTTCCCTCCATCCCCCTGGAGGAAAGTTGCCTGTCCTGGTCCAGCTGTGTCCTGGTATAGAGCCTGGCACCTATTAGGACCTTAATACGTGAATGGAGAGTGATCTGCAAACTCAGACTTGGCGACACTGCGGCTTGGGGTGTGTGCTTGTTCATGTGCGTGTGCTCACATGAGTTTCCTTTTCCCCTGCACCCCCCGCCCTCAGGCTGGGCTGGTGGCCTAAGAGTCACCCCAGGCCTGGCTTTCCATCCTCCACCCGCAGTGACAACCTAGATCCCCCATTCTCCTCCAGCGTTCCTTTTAATTGCTCAAAAATTGACGATAGGTGCAAGGAAAATAATGAGGCCTAATTATGTTAATTAAATGGCTAATTCATTAATTAACGCACTCACATCCTTGGCTTGGAGAGCCCCTTGCCGAGGCCGTGAGGTTGGTTCCGTTCCAGCAGGGATGGGAAGCCCTGCCCGGGGCAGGGAGTCTGTAGCCCTCTCTGGTGGGGGCCGCAGGTGCCCGGCTGCCATGAGCCCCCTCCAGCCACCCATCCTCGGACACCCCCTGTTCTCCCCTCCCGTCTGCAGGGTATGGGGCCGTGGGAAGCAGGGAATGAGCAGATCTGGGCAGGTGGGTTCTGTGTCCCCCAGGAGCTGCCTGGTGACTTCCCGAGTGGCTTCCCAGCCTGGAGGAGGCAGTGGGGATGGGCAGGGGTTCCAGAGAGAGAGTGAGAGTGGGCAGATTTGTCCAGTGGGGTCAGGCACTATGAGGCCACGCATGGAAGGACACGTTGCCCAGGATGGTCCAAGAGACCCTTCTGTCCCCTGAGGGACCGCCTAGGTTCTGGACCATCTGGATGAGAGCCGGGGAGCAGAGGCCTGGTGGCTGGGCGCAGCTTGGCCACTGGTCTGCTGTGACCACAGGGGCTGACCATCCTTCACAGGGTAGGCCAGGTCCTCACAGTGCCCTGCCGGGGCCCCCGGCCCCCCAACTCTCACCTCCCCTCACCTGTTCTCTGCCTCTGGTCCCACCCCTGGGTCAGGACCCCTAAAGTGTTTTCCCAGCACTCCATCCTGTGTCACTGGAGTCCTTGGTGCAGGTTGTAATGATACGATTCCTCCGCATTCCTCTCTCTGAGGTCACAGTCTGTATCCTATTATCATGAAAATCATCTGTTCTCTTGTTTTTCTGTCATCAGACAGGGCTGCACCTCCGGGTCCCCCATCCAGGTTTGTGACATAGGGATGCATTTCACAGTCACAAGCTCAGATGAATAAAACTTCACTTGAAGCCACATGGAGAAGAGGTTAAGGGTGGGGTCTTGACATTGAACCCAGGTTTTACCCCTTTCTGGCTGCGTGACCTCAGGCAAGTGCCTTAACCTCTCTGGGTTATGACCCAGACATTCCCTTGGGAAAGGGAGATGGTGAGTTCTCCTCTCTCACCGGGAGCTCCTGGGCTTTAAATGAGATACCGTGTGTAGAGCTCATAGACTGGGCCCGGCAGAGCCTGTGCTGAATAAATATCAGCAACTCTGATCACTTTATTTTCCCTAATACTTTCACTTTGAATTGCAAGACCCCATCTTCCCAATGCTTCACATGTAATCCAGGCAGAGTTGGCCAAACTGGGGATTTCTCACTTGGGTTGAACAATTCGTCATGTTAATGCTTTTGTTTGTTCTCTGCCCTTGTCCTCTGAGAGTTGGTGCTAAGCTCCAGAGCTTTCACAAAGCCCTTGCCTGCCTGGCTCCCTGCCGGCTTCTCCTTGAGCCTCTGTCTCCCCCTGACTCCCCAAACAGTGTAAGAGGTGGAGCCTGAGGCAAAGGGGAAAAATCCTGTGCCCTATGTACATTTTAGTCCGACTCTTTTGTGACCCCGAGGACTGTAGCCCACCAGGCTCTTCTGTCCCTGGAGTTTTCCAGGCAAGAACACTGGACTGGGCTGCCATTTCCTTCTCCAGGGGATCTTCCCGAACCAGGGATTGAACCCAAGTCTCCTGCATTGCAGGCAGATTCCTTACCATTGAGCTAACAGGGGAGCCAACAGGACCACCCCCCACATATTCTAAACCAAGTGGAAGATTCATAAAATCTCCACAAAGACCATAACTGTATGTAAAACCCATAAAGCCCAGTCTGTTTGCGCACCATTACCAAGCCTCATCCACCTGCCCTGTGGGACCCCAGGTTGACTGGAATCAAATAACCCTTCCCAGAACTCAATAATACAAGTTCTTAAACATAACAGCCAGTCTTTATTTTAGAGTTGATATTTTGTTCATCGTGGTTTTCCTGTATTCATTCTGATTTTTAAAAATACTATTTCTGGGACCTCCCCGGTATTGCAGTGGCTAAGATGTCACACTTCCACTGCAGGAGGGTGAGGGTTTGATGCCATATGGCTCAGCCAAGAAATGAAAAAAAAATTACCATTTTTGTTGATCACTGAGTTTTTGGTGCCACCTTAAATTTTGCATCTGAGGCAAGTGTCTCCCTTGCCTCACCCTACCCCAGGCCAGTGCTGACTCCAAGTTCCTCCTCAGGGCCCCACTCTGCCCTGATGCTGTTGTGACCTCCTCTGGCCCCTTGATCTCACAAGAGGCTGCTGGAAGTGGGCATCCTGGGTGGAACCTGGGAGGAGCAGGGCTTTTCTTCCTTGGGACCCCCAAACCCATCTTGTGGGGGTCATCAGTCACCCACTTTTCTTTACTTTGCTTAGGCATCTACTCAGAGGAAACTCAGAGAAGGCAATGGCACCCCACTCCAGTACTCTTGCCTGGAAAATCCCATGGGCGGAAGAGCCTGGTGGGCTGCAGTCTATGGGGTCACTAAGAGTCAGACACGACTGAGTGACTTCACTTTCACTTTTTACTTTCATGCATTGGAGAAGGAAATGGCAACCCACTCCAGTGTTCTTGCCTGGAGAATCCCAGGGACCGGGGAGCCTGGTGGGCTGCCATCTCTGGGGTCGCGCAGAGTCGGACCCGACTGAAGTGACTTAGCAACAGCAGCGGCAAAAACCGAGCTGGGGAAGCAGAGGGTGAAAGCAACCAGGCTCTCCGGTCTGTCCCCGGAGATGGGGGGAATGCGGAGTTGGGATGGGGGCTTCAGGGTGAGGAGGAAAGGTGTTTCCTTCTCTCACACATCTTTCCCATCTGCCCTGCTGATTCCCTGCATCAGAGCTTGATACCAAAGCCGGGACTGCTGCATCTTGGTTCTTCGGTTTCTTTAAGTCATGTAGGGCCCTCCCGGCTGGGTGCCCTGATGGTGGGGAGGGGGGCAGCCGCAGGAAGCAGGGGGTGTGGAGGTGGGCCCCTCCCTCTATGACATCATGCCCCTCTAGTTGCCCAGCGCACCTGGCTGGATGCTCCTGAAACTGGCCTAGAGGCTTGGAGACGGAGTGGCAACTGGAGTGAAAACTCCCCAAGGGGTCAGTTGATCACCAGACAGTGCCCTCAAGCTGCCATCTCCAGGCTGGGAGAGGGAGGCTCCAGCAGAGGGGCACCGAGAGCTTTACCCGTGCCAGGTAGAATTCAGCCCTGCTTCCCAGGGAGTGGGAATTGATTGCTTTATTGCCGAGACGTAATTTGAAGGAAGTGAAACTAAAGCCTCATAAGAAATATGGTTATTATAGAATGCTTAAGCCCCTGCCTGTGGGGCCTGCACCCTGCTCGTCTTGCCCCTGTCTAGGGTAGCAGGAGCCACAATTGCACCCTCTAATTGGAATAGATTTCTAAAGTGCAATAAAAGCAACCACCGGGATGGGGGCACTTGTCCGCTTGGAGCATGTCTGGACAGACATGATGAATGCGGGGATTCTGTGAGCTCCCATCTCCTGACCTCTGGCCCCCACGATGGATGGTAATAATGACAATGATAACAATATTAATATGAGCAGCTGAGTATTTAATGAGCATTTACTATGCACCAGGCATTGTTTCACTGAATCCTTACTTTGACTCTGTGGAAAAGTATCATTCAGTGATTACCACAAAGTTGCTGTGTAACAAAGGAGCCCAGAACTCAGTTGCTTAAAAAGAGTGATCATTTATTCTCACAAGTCAGAGGGTTACTTGGGAGTTCGATGGTCTTCTCTGAGCTGGGCTGGGGCAATTAGCTCTGCTCCACGTGCTCTATCTTCTTCCTGGTTCCAAGTCCCAGCCTGGGCTTATTCTTCTTGTGGATGGCAGTGCCTCTTGAAGTCTTCAAGGCCTTTTGAAGTCTTGGCCCCCAGAGTGGCTTCCCTTCCTCCTTCTGTTGCCAAAGTGAGTCACAGTGCCAAGCTCAAATTCATAGGTCTTTAGTGGGAGACACTAGAGAGTTGGAGCCAACAGTGCAATCTGCCACATGTACCACCCTTGTTATCTCCATTTTACAGATGAGGAAAATGAGGGCCAGAGAGGGAAACTGGCTTCACCAGGGTCACACAGCGCTGGGAGCTGGGGTTCAGAGCTCAGCAGGTGTCTGCAGCCTCAGCAACCCCTTTCTCATTACGCAGTTCAGTGTCTGAGCTCTGCTCACCCTGACCGGGGCGGTTCATTAGGACCCAGACTGCTGTGACTCCAGACACATGTTTGGGCCCGCCTGCTGAGGGTTCCTGGGGGTCCCCCATTCACTCCAGTTCCCACCAGACCAAGAGTGGACTCTGGGAAAGGCACAGATCACTGCTCGGAGCCAGATGCTCCCCCCGCCCTTGTCTAATATTTGCTCTGTTCTATGAGGGGACACCTGGCTTCCCCGGCTGATGAGGGTGCAGTCAGGATTTGAAAGCTCCTGACTCAGAGCTTCCCAGTGCCGTGACCCCAGACTGAGCACAGAGGTCCCCTCTTAGCTCAGCCCTCCACCGATGGCTGCGCCCAGGGCTCTCACCAACCTTCCCCCCACCTCCCCTCCCTTCTCCGAGCACATGGGAGCTGACAGATGCAAAAGCAAGCGCTGCCTGGGTTTCCTCCCTCCCAGCCTCTCCTGGAGGCCTTGGCAGCTGTAGGATGTCTGTTTTGCCCTCAGCTCCCCGACCCCTCCCCGGGGCTCCCTGGGACCCTGGGCCAGCAGAACCTGTGCCCAGAAACCCGTGGCTGTACGGTCCTCAGGGACCCATGAACTCTCACAACCTGACTCTTTTTAAGCTTTTATTATTTCTCTATTACCCAAGTAATACATGTTCATTGCAGGAAAATTAGAAAATACAGAAAAGCATAAAGAAAAAAAAAATCAAGTGTAACCAGTTTAGAAGCATCTCTACTCATTAGGGGTATAAACATGAAATGGTTTTATTTTTCCAATAACGGCCACCGCTCTGCTCTCTCTAAACCGCCTCCCTCTGCCTGCTGGGTGGCAAGTCCATAAATGACATCTCAGTCCAATTCCATTACTTTCCACTCTGGGGTGTTAAGCCTGGTTCATGCTGGTACCCAAGACTAGGTCCTGTGTTGTTTCAAACTCCAAGCCTATTTAGTGTTCAAGGCTTGTCCTCTCCCCCGCCACTGGGGTTGACCGTGGGATCTTCTCAAGATCCTAGGTAGCCTTCCCCCTACCACCCGCCCTGGCAGTGCCCAGTCTGGGGTTGGCCTGGGGAAATGGGGTTCACATAGCCTTTTGTAGGGTTCTGCCCACTGATGTGACTTGTTCGTGGGTGGATGGCCACTCTTATGGTTCTTCCTAGGGAGGGAGACAGTCTTCCTGTTATCACTCCCAGGGCTTGCTGGTCACCCCTCCCCACCACCCACCACCCTGTGATTCAGCTGCATCTTGAGGCCAGCCACCAGCTGTGGCCTCCAGCTGAGCCCTTCTGATGTGTGAGTCTTTGCAGCTGGTGGCCCTCGAACTTGTCTTCCCTGGTGACATTCGGTTACATTTGGGGTTGTGGGCACCTGCTGAGCCAGGTTCAGAGCCTGGGGCCCTGGGCCCTCGGGTGGTGGTCCTGGCGACCCCTTGGGCAAGCCCCACCCTCTTGGCCAGTGAGCCCTTTGCCTGGGTTCCGTGGGTACAAGGATGGGCCAGTGCAGTGGCTGAGCTCTGGGCTGGAAAAATGTTTCTTCTCCTGGCAGAGAAGAAACACCTGGGATGGGGGAAAGATTCCCTTAGACTTTGGGAGGAAAAAGCCAAGCTCCTCAAGTGCAAGAGCTGGGGAGGGGAGGGAATGGCCACTCCTCTCTCTTATCTGCTCTTATCTACGTCTAGGCGAGGAGCTGGGGGGCACACTGAAGTGGGTTCCATCTATGGGGTGACCACTCAGCATGTGAGTGGTGTACTTCCTCTTCTCCAGGACCTTCTCCCAGTCTCTGGGGTGAACCATTGGCAGTTGCTTTTATCCTGTGTTCCCTCTGCCCCGACTCCCACCCCAGGCTGATTGGATCAGAGATGTGCTCTTGGACCCAAGAGACAGAGACAGGATCTCTGTGCCTTCCAGTCCAGATAGGCTCATGGCTTCACACCCAACTCAGGAGCTCTGAGTCTTTAGGGTGGCTCCCAGATTTGCAGGACTTTCCAGCTGCAGGCAGAAGGATCTGGGGACAGAAGACCAGACCTGGAGTGTACCTACTCTGAGTCACACACTGTGTTGAGGGTGACATGTGGGATTTCCCTGCCCTTTGAAGGAGGTGCCGTTAGCATCCCCATTTTACAGATGAGAAAACTAAGGCTCTGGGGGCTGGAGTAACAAGCCCAAGGTCACAAAGCTGATGAGTGGTTGTCCGAGGGTCATGAGTTATTTCCTAGGTGATCACCTCACATCTCGCCACACAGTCACCCCCTTGTCTCCATACCCAATGCTAAACTGGTATGGGAACAAATTCTTGTTGAATCAAAGAATAAATAAATGAATGAGAGTGAGGATTTCATTTCTAACACTGGGACAGTTTATTTTAGGGCTGTTTCTGGATTTTGGAAAAGTGATACACTGGCCATGAGTATTCTCATTTGTCAGATAGGGGAACAAAGTCCAAGGCCCTAGTGAGGATGGAGTCCCCTCCAGGCACCTGAGCTGGGGACACGTCCAGTGCAGCTCCTGCCTGCGCTTTGGGCAACTGCTTGTGAGCCAGGAAGCAGCGGGCTGGCTGGGCGGCTCTCTTTTCCCTCCCTCTCCTCTCCGTCCCCATCCCGAAGGTAAAAAGTTCACGCGGCCGGCCATCCGTCGCAGGCTGTCAGGCGGCCGTGCAATCTCTCTGTGGTTTTATTACTTAAAATCAGTGCGGTGTCCGGGCTGGGGAATTTTCCAAGGTGTTTGAGGCTGCCACGGGCCCCATTTATATTGTGCCTGAGTTTCCTTCCCAGTCTCCTTGAGACAAGTGACCAGCAGGTCCTGCCGTGAAGGCCGTATCAGTCATTTGCCAACCGGAGCCGGGCCGTGAATTATCAGGGGATGGTGCGGTGGGGAGCGCGGGCCGGGGGCGCGGGGTGACAGTAAACATGTCCCGGGAACGTGTCTCCCATCACTCACGGGCAGATAGCAGATGGAATCGCACACACGGCCCCGATCTCTAAATCTCGGCCTGACCTGTGAGAGAGATGGAGGTGACTTTCAAGGGAGTCCGTCTGCAGGGCAACTTGGACTAGAAGTTAACGGCAGGTTGGGTTTCCCCGAAGGTGGGACCTCTGGTTAGCTCATGTACACATTTATTTATATTTTCACTCCATGATATTTTATTATTGAGCATCAGCTATGTGATGAGGGTGTGCACTTTGGGTTTCTTGAAAGATACAAAATGAGAGTCTTGGTTTTATGGGGATGAAGAGGTCCCAGAGTCAGTCTCCCGTGGTCCCTGCTCTGTGGTCCCTCATCATCTTGCTCTAGCTTGAGTTCCATGCCAGCTCACCCTGTTGTTCCGTCTGGGACCAAGAAGCTTGGTGTGGGTCATGGAAGAGGAGACTGTGCCCAGGAGAGGGGCCGCTGTCCTATCTAGGGGGGAGTTTCTTCCCTAGGACAAACTGCTCCATGCCAGGCCCTGCACCAGGCACTTACTCACCCAGTCTCATCAAACCCTGCAACCCTGTGACGTGGGGACCATTATCACCTCATTTTATAGATGAAGTTAAGGAAACTTCCGACTTCCCTCATAGCTCAGTAGGTAAAGAAACTGCCTGCAATGCAGGAGACCCAAGTTTGATTCCTGGGTCGGGAAGATCCCTTGGAGAAGGAAATGGCAACCCACTCCAGTATTCTTGCCTGGAGAATCCCATGGACAGAGGAGCCTGGCAGGCTGTAGTCCATGGGGTCTCAAAGAGCCGGACGTGACTTCACAGCTAAACCACCACCACCAACAAGGAAACATCCAAGGTCATCCAGTGACTTGAAGCTGGAACTTGGACTTCAACCCAGGTCAGTAAGCCCCTAAAGCTCCTGGGAGGTGAATTCCGGCTGCTGCCTGCAGGCTAGGAGGGGTGTCTGAGGACCCTGAGAGGGGTGCATTCATATCCCATCCACCAGCCACTGAGAGCTGGGTGTGGGGTCTCACCTGACCCTCTAGTCCATCCTTCCATCCAGTCCCCGATGAGGGGCATACTCGGCAGAGGACAGACAGGAGACAGGAATGGGTCCTCAGAACTTAGGAGAAGGGCAAGGAGAGGAGAAGTAAGGTATTGAGGGCAGGGAGGAGGCAGGGAAGTCAGGTGTTTAGACAGACTCAGAGATGGTGGACACTTTGTCTTCAAACTTTTGTGTCTTTTCTTCTCTCATCTGTCTTCATGCTCGCATGCTAAGTCGCTTTAGTCGTGTCTGAATCTTTGTGATGCTGTGGATTGCAGCCCACCAGGCTCCTCTGCCCATGGGATTCTCCAGGCAAGAATACTGGAGTGAGCTGCCATGCCCTCCTCCTGGGGATCTTCCCGACCCTGGGATTGAACCCCTGTCTCTTATGTTTCCTGCATTGGCAGGCAGGTTCTTTACCACTAGTGCCAACTGGGTAGCCCATCTGTCTCCATGGTCTTGGGCAAATGACATCACCCTCTGAGCCTCAGTCTCCTTACCTGTGAAGTGGGGATTATAGAACCGGTTGCTATGAGGATCTGAGAGTAGGGTGACCAACTTGTTCTGGTTCTCCTGAGATTTTGCTGAAGTTAGCGCCCAAAGTCCCCCATCCCGTAAAATCCACTGTGCCTGAGTACTCACTCAGTCGTGTCTGACTCTTTTGTGACCCTACGGATGGTAGCCCATGATTACCAGGACTACAGGGATTTTCCAAGCAAGAATACAGGAGTGGGTTACCATTTCCTACTCCAGGGGATCTTCCTAACCTACAGATTGAACCTGCATCTCCTTGGCAGGCAAATTATTTATCACTGAGCCACCTAAGAAGCCCCACAAAATCCCCCAGTGCCCAACAAATCGGGAGAGCAGTCGCTCTAGGAGAAAGAATGACCCAAGCCTTCAAGCGCCCAGCACTCAGCAGCCTCTGTGGACACGCACCCCTGCCCTGAATCCGTGTCTCTCTCGGGGCTTCTTGGCTCCTCTGGTCTCCATTCCTATGCTTCCACCTGGTTCTCTGACGGTCCCCTGATGTCCTAGTCTCCATCTCACCCTCTTCCTCATGTCACTCGCACACTCTTCTTCCCCACCTGTCTCTCTCTGCTTCATCCCAGCCCCGTCCCTGCCCTGTACACCCCACTTCTCCTTTCTCTGCCTCTTCCTGGTTCTCAGGGTCAGGCCCCCAATCTCTGTCCTGCATGACAGCATCCGCTCCTGACTGCAGGCTGGAGCTTCGGGTGGAGGCCCCACTCTCCCCTCACAGGGAGTGACCCTGAGAGCCCGTCCAAGGCCCTGAGACTGGGCAGAGGGTCCTGAGAGCAGGTTCTGGGTCCGCAAGAGGGACGGGACCAGGAGGGTCCGTTATCCACCCCCACCCACCACCCCGGGCCTGGGCCGCTCGCTCACCTGGTGAGGGAAGAGGCCTGCACAGCCTGCCTGGCAGAGCCCCCAGCCTGTCTGGGCTCAGACAAGGACTGACTCTTTCAAAGATAATTTATTGGCCGATACCTCATTGCACATGGTAATAGCTTGTGCTTAAATAATAATAAGCTTGATTGCCGTGCAGTCGTTAAACTTTTTTCCCATTCAGTTTAACTGACCATTTTGTGTGTGGTTTGGAGGAAGGGGGGAGAGAGAGCCCGGTCATTATCCCCGGCCTGAAATGGGAGTTAATTTCTAATGAAGGTATAATTTTATTCTGATGATTTTACATTTAATTAACTAAAGCTACAAGTACTTTGAAATTATATGGTGATGGGGCCTTACTTTGGGGGTCACAGAGGGCAGAGAAGGGGAGCAGAGGGTGGGGGGGAACAGAGGGGCAGGGGCGGCCGGGGAGCAGGGCTGGGTGAGGAAGAGGGACAAAGGGAAGGGCACCCTGGGTCAAGCAGAGGCGGTTGAGGCCAGTTACTTCTTGAATCCTCATCTCAGCCTTTCTTGGCAGGAAGCTCTGTGGTTTCCACTTTACAGGTGAGGAAGGGAAGGCTCGGAGAAATGAAGGAGTGGAAGACTGTACTTTGGTCTTTCTCCCCATCCCCTCCCTGTTCTGGAACCATCGACTCAGTCTATACGGCTCCTCCTCCCGACTAGGTCCACGTTGTTCCATAGTCTTGACCCCAAGCCGCACTGGGTTGAGTCAGTGACTCATTTTCTAGGGATTTTTAAACTGGGGCATGAGAGAGTCAGATGCCTTTGGTGGCTGAAGGATAAAAGTTGCTTTTCTTTCTTATCTAATTTAACTTACATTCAGTTTGGGGCACACGTCTGAAGTGGATAGCTGGATGAAATTTCACTTATGCTTTACACCCATGTTAGCGTCGCCCAAGAACAAGCTCCCTGGCAGGCTCCCTCAACTCTTCTTTCTGGTCAATACCCACCCCCCCCCCCAAAAAAAAAAAAACAAAACTAAGACCACTGACTAGTTTTGCTCTTTTTGGGTTTTCTGCAAGAATCAAATAGCACCTGTTCAACATCTGGATTCTTTTGTTCCATGTTATGCTTAGAAAATTATCCAAGTCATCGTTATGTTATCATAATTTTGTAGTTTGTCCCTTCACCTTGCTGTGTAGGAAGCTATTGTGTGAACTTGCTATCATTTGCTAATTCATTCTCTTATTGGTAGACATTCATGTTGTCTCCAGGTTAGTGCAACCATGGTCGTTCTTGTGTCTGTTTTCTGGAGGGATGAATACTCTCTCTTGAGTATATGCCAGGAAATTTCTTGGTTCTGTACACTTGTCTTTCTCAAGCTTTAGAAAATGTGGTCACACTGTTTCCCAAAGTGGTCCTACTGCTTTCTGCTCCTCTTGGCAATCTCGGAGAGTTCAAGTGTCCCCACGTTCTGACACTTTCTATCGCCAGTTCTTTTATGTTTAGTCATCTGGGCAGGGGCATCATGTATCACTTTGAATTCTCCTGATGACTAATGATGTCAATGACTTTAACAGCTTTTCTAGGCTTTCTTGTTCCTTGGATAGCCTTTTCTGTGAAGTGACTGTTCGGGGCTTTTGGCCATTAAAAAAAAATAGGGTGTCTGCTTTTTTCTTATTTCTTTCTAGGGGTTCTTTATATATTCTTCTTTTTTTTACTCTTTTAAAGGTGCTTCGATTACCAGGAGCACTTTAATTTTAATGGAGTCAAAAGGTAAAGCTCTAAATGTAGAACTAAAAGGCTACTGTCGGTCATATTTTTCACTCTGGACAAAAGCCAGACTCCAGCAAATGAAGGAAGTTAAATCCCTGTTCTAAGAGAGAGAAAAAGAATCCTGCCACCTTCCTCATTTCCAGTCCAGCTGCCCTCAGGCCTGGCTCCATCCCTCCCCTCCCGTGGCCTGGATATTCTACCCATCCTTCAGTGCTACGACGTCTTTGATTCCAGCATCCTTCCGATAAAATTCCCCGTTAGCTTACGCTCATTCAAGCTGAATTTTCTTTACGTGCAACCCAATGATCCCCATTTCACAGAGGTGGAAACTGAGGCTCAGGGAGATGTCATGATTTGCTCCAGGTGCCAGGGTGCTTAGTCTGGGGTTGCATTCAAGCCCCAGCTCACTATAAGGGTGACTCAGGAGACCCTGGTGAAGGGTTTGGGGGCGCAGCAGAGAGAGGTCAGGGCATGTGATGAGAAGGTGGAGTGACTGAGCCCTAGGGATGAGGGGTGGGTCAGAGGGAAGAAGGTCCGGGTCAGGGACATGCGCTGGGCTGGAGGCAGCAGGTGGGGGGCGGGGGGGGGGGGAAGTGGGGACTCACAGTGAGATACAGGCTGGGAGAAGCCTGGGTAGGGGATTCAAACTCGTGGAACAGAGAGTAGGATGATGGTTGCCAGGGGCTGGGTACAGTGGGAGGGGATGGTCACAGGGCACTCTCTGTTCCATGAGTTTGACTATGTTAGTTTCCACATATAAGTTAGTTCATATGGTATTTGTCTTTCTGTGCCTGACTGAGGGCTTTAAGCAGGGAGTGAAGGGGTTCAGCAGGCACAGGGAAGGGGTTCAGGGATGGCATGATTTCCCCAAAGACAGGGCCCTCTCTGTCTGGTTCAGTCTGTACTCCGAGTGCCCGGAACAGAGCTGGCCCAGACACAGCTGCTTAGTGACACTCTGCTGAGTGAATGAATGACCGATGGGTGTGAAAAGAGTGTGGACAAGCAGTTGGCATCAGGTGGTCATGGATTCTCCCACCAAAGCAGGGGTGTGAATTCCAGACACACTCAGGACGGCAGGTCCACAGAGGGTGATGAGAACACCTGGGGTAGCAGGCTTGTGAGGTGGGCAGATGTCAAGGAGCACCCGAGGCCCCGGGCCGGGGATGCTCAGGCCGCCTTGTCCAGTGTGGAGGCCCAGTAGTCTGGGGGCCAGTGGAAGCCACCGAGCCGTGGCTCACACAAAGTCAAATCCCTTTTGAAGCCACACATGTGGTTCAGCCAGGATTGCGGTGCCTAGAACTGCTCCCAGGATGTGTTTCTGTGTGGCTTGTCACTCAGCATGTTTTCAGGCAAAGTCCAAGGGTTCCAGGCTGATCAGAGCAGGCTCCCTAACCAGACACAGGTCAGAGGTCTGAGTGTCTGAGCTCGATTGTGTCAGGGCTTGACTGCTGACTAGGAAGGAGTCAGCAATTTGGTTTCATTTCGTTTTCCAGCTCCAAATGATTGTGATTGGGCATAATATTAAGAAGAGCTCCAAGGCCACGTGTAGGCTCAATGGGAAAGAATGAGGTGATCCATTATGCCACAGTCATGGGTGCAGACCATGGTAGAACGAACTGTATATTTATTTCCTTGATAAGGTAAGTTCAGACACAGGGTGCTGGGCTGAAGTCAGGAGCCAGGGAGAAAGTTAAGTCAGAAACCAGCAAGTGACTGAGACCAGAAATTAGCTAAAGACTGAAGTCAGTTACCAGGTTATGGAATGATGTCAGGAACCAGAGAACTGCCAAAGTCAGAAGCAGACAGTGATGGCCATTAAGAGCCATCAGTGGGACGGTGTCCTGGAGTCCCATTGAGCCCCTAGGAGCAGAGTGCTCTGATACTTGGCATGTCAGCCATGACACATGTGGGGAATTGTTGTCATTCATCCCACTGACCTGACATCCGTCAGCCTGGGAAACTTGCCAGCTCCCTTTCACCTGGTGGTGCCCTACTTTTTGTTTTATAAGAGCTTTTTGGATATAGAGGAAAACAATAGAATGTGGAAGAGTAGAGATCTCTTCAAGAAAATTTGAGATATTTAAGGAACATTTCATGCAAGCCTGGGCACAATAAAGGATAGAATCGGTAAGGACCTAACAGAAGCAGAAGAGATTAAGAAGAGGTGGCAAGAATACACAGAACAGTACAAAAAATATCTTAATGACCCAGATAACCACAATGGTGTGGTCACTCACCTAGAGCCAGATATCCTGGAGAGTGAAGTCAAGAGGGTCTTAGGATGACTACAAACAAACCTAGTGTAAGTGATGGAATTCCAGCTGTGCTATATCAGATACTAAAAGATGATGCTGTTAGAATGCTGTACTCAGTATGTCAGCAAATTTGGAAAACTCAGCAGTGGCCACAGGACTGGAAAATGTCAGTTTTCATTCCAATCCCGAGAAGCACAATGACAAAAAATGTTCAAACTACCATATAATCGTGCCCATTTCACATGCTAGTAAGATTATGCTTAAAATCCTTCAAGCTAGGCTTCAGCAGCATGTGAACAGAGAATTTCCAGATGTACAAACTGGATTTAGAAAAGGCAGAGGAACCAGAGATCAAATTGCCAATACCTATTAGATCATAGAGAAAGCAAGGGGATTCCAGAAAATAATCTTCTACCGCTTCGTTGACTACACTAAAGCCTTTGACTATGTGAATCACAACAAACTAGAAAAATCTTAAAGAGATGGGAATACCAGATCACCTTACCTGTCTCCTGAGAAACCTGTATGTGAATCAAGAAGAAACAGAACTGGATATGGAACAATGGACTGGTTCAAAATTGGGAAAGGAGTACGTCAAGGCTGTATATTGTCACCTTACTATTTAACTTCTAGGCAGAGTACATCATATGAAATGCCGGGCTGGATGAATCACAAGCCAGCAGTTTTGACTGCTGGGAGAAATATCAATAACTTCAGATATGCAGATGATACCATTCTAAAGGTAGAAAGTGAAGAGGAACTGAAAGCCTCTTGATGAAGATGAAAGATGAGAGTGAAAAAACTGGCTTAAAACTCAACATTCAAAAAACTAAGATCATGACACCCAGTCCCATCACTTCATGGCAAATAGATGGGGAAAAATGGAAACAGTGACAGACTATTTTCTTGGGCTCCAAAATCACTGCAGATAGTGACTGCACCCATGAACTTGCTTGCTATTTGGAAGAAAATCTATGACAAACCTAGACAGCATCTTAAAAAGCAGAGACATCACTTCGCCAACAAAGGTCTGCACAGTCAAAGCTTTGGTTTTTCCAGTAGTCATGTATGGATGTGAGAGCTGGATTATAAAGAAGGCTGAGCACTTTTGAATTGTAGTGCTGGAGAAGACTTGAGCGTCCCTTGGACAGTAAGGAGATCATACCATCAATCCTAAAGGAAATCGACCCTGAATATTCATTGGAAGGATTGATGCTGAAGCTGAAGTTCTAATAGTTTTGCAACCTGATGCAAAGAGCCGACTCATTGGAAAAGGCCCTGATGCTGGGAAAGACTGAAGGCAAAAGGAGAAGAGGGCAACAGAGGATGAGATGGTTAGATAGCATCACTGAATCAATGGACATGAATTTCAGCAAACTCCACGAGATACTGAAGGGTAGAGGAGCCCAGTGTGCTGCAGTTCATGGAGTCACATGACTTAGCCACTGAACAACAGCAACCAAACAATCCCCCCACTTGAAGCATAAAAGTCAGTGGTTTCAAGTGTTTTCAAAGGCTTGTACAACCATTACCACAATCAATTTTAAAAGATTTTCGTCACCTAAAAAACAAACTCTGTGCCTATTAGCCCTCCCCATCCCTCTCAGCTGCTGACAACCATGAATTTACTTTCTGTCTCCATGGATTGCCGATTTTGAACATTTCATGTAAACGGAATCATATAATACGTGGCCATCTGCCACTAGGCTCTTTCACTCTATTATGTTTTCAAGCTTCATCCATGTTGTCACATGTATCAGAACTTCATTCCTCTTCACTGTTGAGTAATTCTCCATCATCTGGATATATCATAGTTTGTTTATTCATTCATCGGTTTGATGGACATTTGGATCTTTCCACTTTCCAGTTATTATGAATAACACTGCTATGAACACTCATATACAAATTTTTATGTGGACATATGTTTTCATTTTTGCTGGGTATCTACTTAGGAGTATAATTGCTGAGTCACATGGTCATCCCGTGTTTAACCTTTTGAGGAACTGCCGTAGTGTTTTCCAAAGTGGCTGTACCATTTTGCATCACCATCAGCAGAGTATGAGGGCCCCAATTTTCCCAAATCTTTGCCAACACTTGTTATCTGTCTTTTTGATGATAGTCTATGCGGGAGTGACCTTGCATTTTATTGTGGCATTGATTTGCATCTCCCTAATGGCTAACAAGATTGAACATTTTTTTCATGTGCTTATTGGCCATTTGTATACTGGCTACTCAGATATTTTTTTGGTCCAATTTAAAGGTGGATTGTCTTTGTATGGTTGAGTTGTAAGAGTTCTTTATATATTCTGGATTGTTGTTGCTGTTCACTTACTTAGTTGTGTCCGACTCTTTGCGACCCCATGGACTGGAGCACCCCAGGCTTCTCTGTCCTTCACCATCCTCTGGAGTTTGCTCAAACTCATGTCCATTGAGTCGGTGATACCATCCAACCTCTGTCGCCACCTTCTCCTACTGCCCTCAATCTTTCCAGATGCTAGACCCAGACCCTTATCCGATATATGGCTTGCGAATGTTTTTCCCAGTTTGTGGTTGCCCTTCCCTTTCTTTTCAAACATATATGTATTTATTCAGCTGTGCTGGGTCTTAGGGGCAGCTTGGGGGTCTTCGATCTTTGTTGCCATGTGAGCGGCTCAGTGGTAAAGGGTCTACCTGCCAGTGCAGGAGATGCAGGGGACATGGGTTCAATCCCTGGCTCAGGAAGAGCCCCTGGAGAAGGAAATGACAACCCACTCCAGTATTCTTGCCTGGGAAATCCCATGGACAGAGGAACCTGGTGGGCTACAGTCCATGGAGTTGCAAATAGCTGGACAGGACTGAGCATGTACACATGCACATACACACACACGCACGCATACATGGAGGGAATTAGGGCAAAGGCCTGAGAGTGAAGCCTAGTCCTGTTAGTTGCAGCAGGTGGGATCTATTTCCCTGACCAGGGATTGAACCTGGGCCCCCTGCATCGGAAGCATGGAGTCTTAGCCACTGGACCACCAAGGAATTCCTGATTTTCCCTTTCGTCATAGTGTATTTTGAAGTCCAAAATCATTTATTTATTTACTTATTTATTTGATTTTTAGTTCTAGCTTCCTTGTCACTACAGCCACCACCAGGGTTGTGTAACCAGCACCATAATTTCAGGAAGCAAGCAGACTTTTTTCCTACAGTATGTTCCAGGTACTGTATCACTCTGACCAATGGAGAGAAAAGCTATCGATACTAACCACACTGCTCTGGGAAGTTGCTAGTGACATCCTGTCGATCATAGTACGAAGAACAGAAACTCCTCAGAAATCACCTCTCAAAAGTTCTCATCAAAATATGTTGTCCTCCTTATTTATTTTTTATTTGGTTACTGTGCTTTAGATGTTATATCTAACAAACCATTGCTTGATCCAAGATTTTTGCATGTTTGCTTTTCTTCTAAGCATTCTAAGGGGGCTTCCCTGGTGGTTCAGATAGTACTACTTTCAGAATCTTCTTTCAGTGTGGGAGACCTGATGCAATCCCTGGGTTGGGAAGATCCCCTGGAGGAGGGCGTGGCAACCCACTCCAGTACTTAGGCCTGGAGAATCCCCCTGGACAGAGGAGCCTGGTGGGCTATAGTCCACGGGGTTGCAAAGAGTTAGACACAATTGAGCGACTTTGACTTTCACTTTTTCTTCTAGGAATTTTAGTTTGTTTGTTTTTTTTGAGTTTTAGTTTTAACGTTTATATTTAGGTGTTTGATCTATTTTGAATTATTTTTTGCATATGATGTGAGATAAGGGTCTACTTTCATTCTTTTGCATCTGGATCTCCATTTTCTCAGCACCATTTATTTTTGAAAAGAATATTCTTCCTCCATTGAATTGTGTTCGTACTATTGTCAAATGCCAATTAACTTTAAATATGAGGGTTTGTTTTAATTCAGTTCAGTTGCTCAGTTGTGTCTGACTCTTTTCGACCCCACAGACTGCAGCCTTCCCTGTCCATCACCAGATCCTGGAGCTTGCTCAAACTCACATCCATAGAGTCGGTGATGCCATCCAACCATCTCATCCTCTGTTGTTCCCTTCTCCTCCTGCTTTAATCTTTTCCAGCATTTTCTAATGAGTCAGTTCTTTGAATCAGTTGGCCAAAGTATTGGAGCTTCAGCTTCAGCATCAGTCCTTCCAATGAATATTCAGGACTGATTTCCTTTAGGATTGAGGGTTTCTTTCCGAACTCTCAATTCTATTCCACTGATTGTGTGTCAAAACTCACACTAGTACCATACAGTGTTGATTCCTATTACTTTGTAGTAAGTGTTGAAATCAGAAAGTGTGAGTCCTTCAACTTTGCTCTCTATCAAATTTGTTTCAACTCTTCTTGTTCCCTTGCATTTCCATAAAAATTTCAGGATCAACTTGTCCATTACGTAAGACTGAAGCTGGGAGTTTGTTAAAGATTGCATTTAACACGTACATCATTTGGGAGTATTGCCATTTTTGAAATATTGCCTTCCCATCCATGAATATAGGCCATCTTTTCTTTTATCTAGATCTTATTTACTTCCTTTAAACAACATTTTATAGTTTTCAGAGTATTGCATTTCCTTTGTTAAATTTACTAAGTATTTAACTCTTTTTGATGCTATTGTAAATGGGATTTTCTTAACTTCATTTTTCATTTTTTCATTGCTAATATATATAAATACAGTTGATATTTATATATTGATCTTATATCTTGCAACCTTGCTTAACTTTTTATTAATCCTAATAGTATTTTTTTGTGGATTTCTTGACATCTTTCTATATACAAGAATTTTCTCATTCTCATCTACATATGAGACGGTTTTCTTTCTTTCCAACATGGATGCTTTTTATTCCTTTTCCTTGCCTGACTGCTCTGGCGAGAACTTCCGATACAGTGCTGAATGAAATAGAGAGAGAAGGCATTCTTTTCTTGTTCCTGGTTTTAGGGCAATGAGGGTTGCTGGATGATTGTTGGGGAGCACATGAGGGGAGCAAGTTTAAGGGAAAGGGAAATAGGACCTGAAGGATGGCCGAAGGTCATGTGCTGGTGGCAAGAGGTCAGGATTTGGGAGCTGGCAGTTCCTGGGTGATGACTGTACCCTGAGAGAGGATCTACTGCCTAGGACAGTGCGTGCCCTGGGAGGACGCTGGGGAAGGACTGCCTGGTGGGGGGCTCCTCTCTTCAAGCCAGAGCCTCTCTCCTCCTCCAGGGGCAGCCCCATGAGACCATCAGTGTGGAGGGGTCAGAGCACGAGAAAGATCTTTCTGCCAGATTTAGGGAGGAGGCTATAGCTACCAGCCAGAAGTGGATGGGGGTGGGGGACAGTGCTCAGAGCTGGACATTCATGAATTCATTCATTCAACAGACATTGATTAAGCACCTACTATATGCTACCTTGACTTAGGTTCTAAACAGAAAGGGTGACAGACAGTGAACAACAGAGACAAGTAATAAGTATATTACACAGTTCCTTAAGGACTCCTTGGGAATGGTAGAGATGCCCTACTCCTAAAGATGGCAACAAGCCTCTCCCTGGTGGTCTCTCCTCCGTTCCCCCCTTCCTGCCACTCTTTCCCCATCACCCCTCTTCCTCCCCTCTTTTTGGGAAATCACCCCACTGCCATCTGTGTTGGCCATCTGCTGGGTGCCTACTGAAAGGGCACAAAGATGGCTGCTGGGGTGGGCTGGGGCTCATTCTGGCCCTGGGTAGGCACAGTGCTGACAGCGTGCTGGGCGTGGGCAATCTCTGTTGCCATGAAGTGGGGTGCTGCTTCCTTTGTGCCCCACTTATCTGCCAGACACAGCCCAAGGGACTGTCATGGGCTCACAAAGGCCCTGCCCTGCACTGAAGGACTCCCCAGGGCATGGGCGTGAAGGTGAATAGTGGCATCTGAATAACTCACCTGGGAGGGGCAGGTGAGGCTGGGCTCTTCCCCGTGAGTAGTACCCCCACACGAGGACTGCACACGCCTGTGTGCTGCCTCAGCAGCCAGCAGGCCTCTGAATCTGTGTGCGAGTGAATTCCTGAGTGTATATGCATATTCATCTGGAAGTGCACGTGTGCCCAGGTTCACTGTGTGTGCATGGATGGTGTGTACATGGATTGCGTGTACATGCCGGTTCTCAGGTGTGCAGGCCTCTGAATTTGTGTGCATGTGCCTGCATGTGCATCCGCTTGTACATGTCTGTCCATGACTACACGAGGATGTGTGTTTTACCTGTGCCTCACCATGCACGCCTGTTTGTGGTCTTGTATGTCACTGTTCAACTGTGTACACGAAAGTCAGCACACATGTGGCAGATGTACAGGGGTAAAGTCTGAACTTTTAGGATGTTCTGGGTCAGATTTTTCCTGGTAATGGGTGTGCCTGAGGTTGCAGATTAGAAACTGGGGGCGAAACTGGACCACAAAGGACTCTGTGCATGTACACTTGTGTGGCCAGAGGACGGTGTGTGTCCCACACCACTGTAATTGAGTTTTTGAAACACTGTGGTCCCTGTCCTTCACCCCATGCTCCAGTATGGCAACAACAGTCAACTACTGCTGCCCAGCAGGTTTTCCACATTGAGGAAATGGGGGGGGGGTCACCTCTCTCCTCCCACCCTCTACCCCTGGGGTACGTGCATGCTAAGTTACTTCACTGGTGTCTGACTCTGTGCGACCCTATGGGTTGTAGTCCGCCAGGCTCCTCTGTCCATGGGAGTCTCCAGGCAAGAATACTGGAGTGGGTTGCCATGCCCTCCTCCAGGGGATCTTCCTGACCCACATGTCGAACCCACATCTCTTATGTCTCCTGCATCGGCAGGCAGGTTCTTTACCACTAGCGCCACCTGGAAGCCCCACCTCAGAGGTACCCTGGTTTTTAAGACCTTAAGTTCTCTGATGGGACTCTCAGGCAGCGGCCTCCTCTTCTTCCTCACCTTCCCCAAGCCCAGGCTGGGGAGAGGTGAAGGGGATGTGTATACTGAGTGGTGGGCAGGAGTGGGTGTAGGAGATGTTTGGCAGGGCAGTGGCAGCTGTGGGGCTTAAGAAAAGCCCCGGGGTGCCACCCACGGAGCAGGGTCCGAGGAGTGAGCGGGGCTGGGACCCACTTTTGGGGAGGAGTTCTGGGTGGGAGGGGCTGGCAAGGAGGGAGGCAGTTAGTGGAGGGAGCAGGCGATCGGGGAGGCTGGGAGAGCAGGAGCCACAAAGCCCTGAGCACCGCGAGACTTGGGTTCGGGCCGCGCGAGACTCAGATTCTCACACCTCTTCCTCACAGCTGACTCCAATTTACGGACGAGGCAAGTGAGGCTCGTGGAGCTTCATCTCGCTGGTCAGCCTAGACCAGAACGGCCAGGCCACAGGCCCAGGCTGGACCACGGCCCCAGCCGAAGGGACAGGATATTTCCCATGCTCAGAGGTGAGGTCCTGGACTGAGAGGCTGGGGTGAGGGGTGGGGTGGCCCCTTCAGAGCAGCAGGGAAGATGCTCTGAAACAGCAGCAGAGACATGTGAAGGGAGAGAACTTGACCTGCTTGGGTGGCGATAGCCACTGGGGACACCCACACAGGGGTTGGAGAGAGGGGCCTGAGTGGACAGGCTTCCGAGCCCACACGAGATGCCCTCTGGGGACTTCCAGAAAGACTTGAGTGTCTCTGGGGGTTGATGAAATATTGCAACATGCGGGTGAGGTGGGGAACCAGCAAGAATCATGTACTGTGGCTACTGTGGCCTCATTTATGCACACAAACAGGGGTGCTGGGGCATTTGGGGGTTCCTCACTCAAGCTGGAGGAAAAGGGGGTTGCGGCAGTCAGCACAAGCCCCTTAGGAACTCGGCTCTGGGTTCAAATTCCAGCTCTGCCTCCCCACCTTGGCCAAGTGTGCCTCACCAACCACTCCCAGCCTCAGTTTCCACATCTGTAAAATGGGGCTAATAATACCATCTCCCCTATAGCAGCGGTCCCCAAGATTTTTGATACCAGGGACCAGTTTTGTGGAAGATTTTTTTCCACAGATGGGGGTGTAGAAGGATGGTTTCAGGATGATTCAAGCACATTACATTTATTGTGCACTTTATTTCTATTATTATTACATCAGTTCCATCTCAGATCATCAGGCATTAGATCCCGGAGGTTAGGGACCCCTGCCCTATAGGACTGTTTTGAGGCCTTAATGAGATAATCGGCTCAAAGTGCTCATTAGAACAGGGCCTGCCTGTGAGGACAGACAAGCCTGAAGCCTCTGTCGAGTGGACTCTGCTCCCTCCGCACCAACCTCCAGGCCAGAGGTGTCACCCTGTAATTATCTTTCAGGGCACAGACCCCCATGGTATTTCTGGTGAGTTTATGAGTCTGGGAGATTAGTTGCTCTGAGAAGAAACTTGTCCTCTCTGGCCCGGGGAGGGACGGGGTGCCAGGGTGAGCTGTGTGTGGAAGTGGCCATGAGCGATGCTTTATGGGGCCTGTAAAAGCTGCTGACCCCGCTCCTGGACTTAATGAGATGAACAGGGCCCTGGCAGCTTCCAATAACCAGCAACTCCAGCTGAGCCCTGCTGACCCGACACGGGGCAGGGACAGGCCTCAGCTCTGCCCTGAGACCCAGGCAGGTTCAGGTGAGGGGTACGGAGGAGGGGGGCAAAGAGGCCTATGCCCCACATGCTGGGGTGCAGAAGCGCTGGACACAGACCCCAAGCCCTCCCTGCCCAAGTGGGGCGGCATGGGTGTGGAATCAGACAGACCCAGGGCCCGTGGGGTCTTGGACAAGCCAGTTCCTGTCCTGGGCCTGTTTCCTCATCCATGATGCAGCGATTAGAATCCACATCTGTGGGTTGTCCCGAGATTTGAGGAGAAGAATGAGTGAGCCTGGTACCCAAAACGAGAGCCCCGGTGAAGTGCTGATAGTTCGGGTCCTCTGGGTACCCCCCACTTGGTCCCTCAGTGGAGGTTCATTTGGATTTGGGCCTCTGCTCCCCGAAATAAACTGGGGTGCAGTGTGCCTGAGCTGGGGGGCCAGCAGAGGCTGTGCTGCTTGTGCCTTCAAGAACGGAGAGGAATGTGAGGGGTGAGGGAGGGCAGACAGTGGCAGGGCCTACGCTCAGACTATGCATCCCACTGCCTGAGTTGGGTGACAGCGTCTCTCTGGGGACCTTCTGCCAGGCTGGCTGGTCAGGGCAGGACATGATCCTTCCATTCAGCCATGCTCATCTCTCTGTCCATCTGTCCAGGGACCTCTGTCAGCAAATGTCCCTTGGCATTTCCTCAGGGACAGCCCCTTACATTCCGTGCTTTTTGCAATCTTTACGACACTCTGTATAGACAAGGAAACTGAGGTCAGAGGGGCCAAGCCCCTTGACTCTGAGTAAGGGGCCAATGTAGAATTTCACCCCATCCAGTGTCCTGTGTCCTTGGCGCCCCCTGCAGGTTCGGGCTGGAATAGAAGGGAAGTGGGGGTTGGGGGACTTCCCAAGCATTAGGTATCTGCCCCAGCCTGGCTCAGCCCTTACAACTCAACCTCAGCTTCCCTGCCCAGCACTCCAGGTCTGCATGGGGGCCAGATTCGACTCTAAATCTGACTTAGTTTTTGCGTACTCTCTGTTCCTCTCTTTTGCCCCTCCACCCGATCTTGGATAAGTCCCCTTTTCCCCCTGGCTTTTGTTTTCTAAACAGGAGGGCCAAGTGAGGGTCTCCATGGGGCAGGGGGCAGTGAAAGCAGTTGAACACATCAAGGAGCCATCCCCCCTAGACTCCTCCCTCCTCTTTCCCACCTTGTGAATTGCTCCTTCGCCCACTAACTTCTTTTAAGTCTTTTTTTCCCCTTAAATCAAAGTCTGAGCAGTCATCAGACCAACACATTGCCTTAAGAATGTGGAAGAGATCCCACTTCCGGGGTGCTGGCCTGAGAACCCATGGACAGAAGAGCCTGGCAGGCTACAGTCCATAGAATTGAAAAGAATCAGACACTACTGAAGCGCTCACTTTGGGGAGTTGGGAGCCTGGCCCTCCTCTCTCTTGCTTCCTCAGCTCTGCTTCAGGGGTGACACCTACTCTCCCACAGGGTGTGTGGGAGAACCTAGTGGGACCCAGAAAAGCCCCTAGAAAAGGGCCTGGCACATAGCAGGCCCTTGGCTCAGGGGAATTCCCTTGCTCTGACCCCCAGCCCAGGCTCACCCCCAAGATGGCCTCCAGCTTTGCGTGAGGGGTGAGCTCCCTGATTCCACTGCAGCTTCTTTGCCAGGTACCGTCCAGCAGCCAGATCTGCCCTCTGGTGGGGTCTGCTGAGGACCTGGGTGGTCCCAGGCCTCCTCTCAAGAGTGTCCCTTTGCTTGTGGGGATGTGGCCCCAGGGGATGTCTGTGTGCTCACCTTTGGGGAGGCAGCGTTGGGGACAGCCTGTCTCAGGGCCCTCCCACATGGCTTCCACCCACCCTGCCCTCTCCCGGGCATGCTTCCGGACCCCAGTCAGTTACCCCACCACTACCTGATAGGACACAGACAATCTAGGACACATCTAGTAAGACTGATCGCATCCTATGAGGCAGCAGAGCACCGTGGTTGGAGCCCAGCTTCTGGTGCCGGGTTGGCTGGGGTTCAAATCCCAGCTTCTGTTCCCAAGCTGTGTGAGCTTGGGTAAATTGCTTAACCTCTCTGTGCCTCACACATCTGAAATTTGCCCCTCACTGATGAGGTACCCAACAGATGAGGAAACAGTGCTCTCACTGCCTGATTCCAGGGGCCTCTGCCTACTCAACCCAGCCTCCTAACCAGAGGCCATAGGAAGGGTCTGTTACTGATGGGAGGTATACCAGGTGGGGCCATGGCAGGGTGGGGGTCTGGTCTGGCTGTCCCTCAGAGGCCTGGTGAACCCTGGCCTCACCAGAGACCCAACTGGACGAGAACTCCAATTAAAGGTAATCCCCCCTTTTCCTACCTTGAAATTCCTATTGATTTCCTCCCTAAATAGAAATTCCCATTGATTCCTTGTCTGTTCAGATTAGTGTCCTTGGCTGTGGCCTTCAGTGCATAATATCTCCCCGCTTCCACCCAGGCCCCAGTAACTCTCCCCAAGGTGACTCTGCCATCCCCTCTATGCTGGACCCCGTGGCTCCCCAGCTGGGCTAGGGGACAGTGGTGGAGAGGGGGCCTGCGCAAGGCTCTGGCCTCCCTCTGATAGCCATCATCCCACTTCTGCCCTTAATGGAGATGAGGAGGGGAGCACAGATGGAGATGTCACTAGACTTGGACATGGAACCACCTTGTCGGACCTGCCTCTGCCCATGAACTGTTAGTCTGTTGCCCAAGGGAGACGCACAGAGGCGTCAGTGCCAGGAAACAGCCTCCCACGTGGTCCAGGGGGCAGCCCCGCCCTCTCCCAGGCTCCTCTGCTCAGACTGGCTCACTGTCGCTGGCTGTTACAGTTTCAGTTTTGGGAGCTTGTTGATGCCACACAGATAGCTTGAAATCAACCATGGTGGGAGAATTTATACCATGTAAATTGGCAAATGCAACTGCTCAGGGGGCCTCCCAGATGGCGCCAGTGGTAAAGAACCTGTCTGCCAATGCAGGAGACATGAGAGACCCGGGTTCGATCCCTGGGCTGGGAAGATGCCCTGGAGAAGGAAATGGCAACCCACTCCAGTATTCTTGCCTGGAGAATCCCATCGACAGGCTGTCCCAGAGCCTGGTGGACTATAGACCATGGGGTCGCAAAGAGTTGGACACAACTGTAGGGACTTAGCACCACTCAGAGTCTGTCTCCTTTCATCCCAGTTGTGAAAGAGAACCTGTTCTTAAGCTTTGCCAGCACACCACTGCCCCAAACTCTGTGGCCTGCCTTTCATTCCTACCCAGGAATATTGGTTGCCTGTAGCTTTCTGAACTTCGGGAAGATCCCCTGGAGGAGGGCCTGGCAACCCACTCCAGTATTCTTGGAGCCTGGCAGGCTGCAGTCCACGGGGACTGAAGTGACTTTGCACTAGCTTTCTGAACACAGTGGTTTCCTTCCCAGCGCCCCACCTTTGCCGTGCTGTTCCCTCTGTCTGGAATGACCTCCCCATCCTTTCCTCCATGGTGAGATCCTTGATGACCCTGTTCGATTTCCTTCCTCTTCGTGTCCCTCCCCAAGGCCTGGGCTGGGTATATGGGGTTCAACAATAAAGAAGACAGGCAGGCCCCTGTCCTCAGGCAGCTTACAGTTAGGGGCCCGGGCTCGGAGCCAGCTGGGTCACCAGGAGCTGGGTGGGCTTGGGCGGGTCACCGTGCTCCCACAGTCCTTGGTGCACTCTCTGTGCAGTGGGTCAGGACAACCCAAATCGTGGTCACCCCTGCTCCTGGGAGCAGGACCGAGCCTGGTGTGGGCTGGTATCAGCTGGCTGAATGCTCTTACTGCACGAGGACACACTGATGCTTTCCTCATTTTTCCAGGAGGAAGATGAGACAGAGAGAGGCGAAGGAACTGCCCTGACTCGGGTCACACTGCTGGTAAGTTGAGGGGCTGGGATTTGAGCCTGCTGCGTGCATACCCATCCGGCCCCTGAGGGCTGTCGGCAGGGATGAAGCCCAGCCTGTGTCCAGGAGGACCCCCGGTTCTCCTCTGGCAGGCCAGCCAGTCCGGGTTAGAATGGTCCAGGTCTGGTGTGCCTCTCCCACCAGTCTGGGGCTTCCTCCAGGTGGGGGTCTGGATCTAACTCTCATCTGTCCCAGTGTCCAGTCTGGGGCCAGACACTGAGGAGGCAGGAGGAAGAATCTGAGAAGTGGTTTCAGATAAGGGTGAGCAGGAGGGAGCACGGGGGAGAAGGAGGGTGCTCAATCACTCAGTCGTGTCTGACTCTTTGTGACCGCATGGACTGTATTCCACCAGCTCCTCTGGTAGGCTACAGAGGAAATTTCCATAGAAATTTCCAGGCAAGAATACTGGAGTGGGTTGCTATTTCCTACTCCAGGAGATGTTCCTGACCTAGGGATTGAACTCGTGTCTCTTAGGTTTCCTGCATTGGCAGGCAGACTCTTTACCACTGTGCCATCTGGGAAACCTGAGGAGGGAGGAGGAGGAGTCACTCAGCTGGCCCCTCACTCCCAGCCCCGACTTAATCCTATGGGGGGACTCTGCCTCATGCCGTAACTGCTGCCTGCCTCCGTTCCCCTACCACTAGATTTGGAACCTGGAGCTGCCCCCAGCTTGTACTGGTTGGAGGTAAAAGGAAAGAAAGGATGGTGATGACAAAGGATGTTTCCTGTGCACCTAAGGCATGTTTGACTTTGGATGTGATGTTTCCATATCAGCCTTCCCATGTGAGGACTGCCGAACCCAGGAGGTCTACGCGGACCTTCAGACCAGGGAACAGCATGCCCGAGGTCATGTGAAAGTAATTTCCGGCCTGCATGCTTTGAGTCAGGCCTGCCTGACGATGGCCTCTGCATCACCAGGGTCCTGTAATTGCAAAGGCAAAAGCCCTGGGGTCCCTCAGATCTGGGTTCAAAACCCAACATTGCTTCTTGGATATGCACCGTGTGATGGGGACAGGTGATGTCACTTCGCAGAGCCTCAGTGTCCTCAGATCCCCTCCCCCTGGGCTGGGGCCAGAATCCAGGGAGATCTGGTTTGTAAGCCTGTTAGTGCTGAACGTTACCCAGCATAAGGGCTCTGTATGGGACAGCTGTTCTTCCCTCTTTTCCCGGTTCCGTCCAGACCCTGCCTGGTCCCCCCAACCTCTGAACTGTGCTCAGAAATGAGCTGACCTCCTCAGGAGCCTGGATCTTCAGGTCTCACCCCCGCACCTGGTCCAACCTCACACTTGGACCCTCTTGGCCTTGGACTGACTTTGGACTGACCTCTGTCCAGACCAACCGTGACCTGAGATGGTTCTAAACCAGACTCTATGGGCACAGTCCCTTGGTCCCTCTCATCGTTCTACTGATGGCTCAGGATTGCAGGGGCTCCATCCCTGTGAGGCTTTGAGCCTCGGTCCTCTCTCTGTTAAATGGGAACGATTGTACCTACCAGGCTCACATTCAGCGCTTGGGGAAGGTGGTGGTGTTGGTGATGGGGG